>NC_057391.1:53869895-54098277 GCF_019320065.1 Cervus canadensis | reverse complement strand
CCCATTTGCTAGATGAGAAAACTGAGGCTGAGAGGCATTTAGATATTATATATCCTGTAAAGGTGGAAAAGCTCGGTCTAAACCTTTGTCCCCATGCTGTCCCCCTCTTAAGATCAATCAAGTGTTAGAAGGTTCACCTTCTAGCCAGATGGCCAAGTAACTAGGAGAGGCCAGGTTGCAAGGGCCCTCACAACTTTTGCTATTTTAAAGTCACTTACAATCCAGGGAAGGGTGTGGAGGAGGCCCAGGATGGGAAGAGGGAAGTGAATAATGGGTGCCTGCTCTGGCCCGGGGCTCACTCCAGAGCCCTGAACCCAGACCCACTTCTGGGAGGCCAGCTGCCCACTCCCTCAAAGCAGCTGCCTTGGTTTTAGTTCACAGGTATTTCCCACACCACCTGTCATCACACACCTCCTTGTTAAACCCCTTCTCTGCCTAACCTTTCTCTTCTCTGGCTGGAAAGGGGGTGTCCAAGGCTGTGCACACCTGTGGGCACATCTGTTTGGCCCCTTCACCACAATGGTTTAGTACCTTTGCCTCCTAGTCCTCTAAAAAAAAAAAAAGAAAGCCTGATTAACAAACTCCACTCAGTATTATTTTCAATATGCAAAATACAATTTATTACCGAAAGTTTATCCCTGAATCTCCATGTAATCTGGTATATTCCCAACCAAGTATTTCATCAATAATAATACTAAACAACACCCAAGTGAGATTAAATACTTATAGGGGAGGTGGCTTAATGCCCATGGGAGTGAGTGTTGGAGGGAATACTTTCTTAGGGCCCTGAAAATCACTTTTCTGATTGTAAAGTTAGGGACTACTTTGCACGTATACTGACAATACCTCCCACCTCTCCAAATATATAACCTTGAATTTGCTTGAGCCTGAGTGACTTCTCCTTTGCCCTGTCTTCCTTCACTTCTGGGAGGCCCAGGTCAGACTGCAGACACATGGAAGGGTCTGTGGGAGACAGGGAAGGAAGTATCATAACTAGGAGCCCAGGAACAAACTTGGGAGAACCTTCTGGGAGCAGAGCTTGGGGATTTCACAGGACACGTTGTGGGGCCAGCACTTCAGCAGTTGGCAGGAACCGGGTGGACCTGCTGCCCACTCCCCTGAGCCCTTGTGCAGAATGGAGAAGGTGCTGAAGGCTGTCCCTTTGGGCTCTGCTCCCGCCCGTCTTCTCTCTTGTTCTCAGGGTGGGTAGAGCAGCAGAGATGGAGGGGGTGCAGACTGGGGGAGGTGAGTAGGGGCTTTTCACATTGTCTCTCTCTACTCCAGGACCTACTGTGTAGTAAAACCCTTAGTAAATGTTTTCTTGGCAAATGATTGAATATAACCATTATGTTTTTTTAAAAGAGTTTATGGAAAAGCTGGCCTGGGGAATTTCTGACTCATTTTGATATCTGAATGAGTAGTTTTGTGGGTGGGCCTGGTGCACCCCCTGAGGTTTACAGGGGCACTAGGCCTAGGCCTATCAGATGGCTCCAGGTCTGGAAGGGCCTCTGCAAGCAGCAGAGCCTGGGGCTGGGCCTGCAAAGCTGGAACTACCATCAGGAGAAGGGCCAGGCTGTGGCAGGGCCATGAGAGGGGACGGAGGATCCGGGGAACTCAGCACGCACAGCCCTCGGATACCACAAGGACATGGCCTGGCAGACCCAACCACCCAGAGGGCAAGCCTCACCCAGGAATGGTTTTTGGTTTGAGGTGACCTTTTATTTCCCTAAGTTTGCATGCTGTCTTCATGAATGAGGAGTTTTCTAAAACAAAGGATAAGCTTCTACACTTGAAAATAAGGGATCCTATAACTAAAGCACTTGGTATCGTCCAGAAGGATCTGCTGAATTTTAAATAAAGGCAGGATATTATGTTTTTTCCTCCATATAAGTGAAGCAAAGACATCATCATTCAAGAGCTATCAATCTGTGTATGTAATTACACTTGCAATGCAATAAATACGAGTATAATTGATATGGACAAGATTCACTTTAGCCTGAGTAGATGCTACTAATCCTAATACATCTAATACCACAAACAGGTTTTCAAATAAGTTTACTATCCTCTGTTCCCACACAGAAAGGTTTTGGTTCCTCTGAGAAGCGTTTGTGTCCCAAACAGCACTCAGCTTTTCCCTCTAATGATAGAAAATGTCCCGCCCTCCTGATACAAACCACCGTCACAAGATGCACAGATCAAACCTATTTTACCCATATCTCTGCTTCCTTTGTAACATGGAAATGTTTTACCTGGAAAAAAAAGACAAGAGGAGGCAAGGCTGAAAAGGATACTTTCACAATAAAACCACATGTAAAAGAATTGATTTTGTCTCATTACATCTGGATTGCAATTTTCTTCTAAGACCAAGTAACATGGTCCTCACATTGTCCATTAAAATCAGCAGTTCCTGGGGAAGGTTTCAAATGTCAGAATGTACACTGAGAAAAATCAGCTCTTAAAGTGCTCCTAAAAATAACTTGATTCTAGGAAACAAAACGGAATATAGTAAATGGTCAATTCTACTGGGAATAGCAGAATTCTACCAGGACTAGAGAATGAGTTGAGACTAGTATAATTTATAATAATCTTAAAAACAGATATATTTTCAAAAATGTTCAAAATGAAAAACACTGTACTGGAAGGTGTTCTCATAGTGATGGAGGTTCATACTGGGATCTTTCCAGGGTGATGGTTTTAATAGTAATGTTGGAGACATTTGGTGAACTTTCAGTCACGGAGTTGCTCACTTGAAGCCAAGTTGCAAGAAACTCTCAGACCCTCTAGAAGTAAGATATATTTACATGTGATGCTTTCAGATTCTATTCTCAGGTGCCTATGTGCACTGTGATTAAGCCCAGACCTGCAAAGACACAAACAGATAATCTTCAGTCTGTTTTTCAGTTGACATTTGTAAAATGAGTTTAAAGAGAGAAAATCAAAGTCTATAATACACAAACATACACACTGCATCCAAAATAGAGCACTCACAGGTCTTAGAAGGATAATACTTCATTCCTAGCAACTCAAAGGTGCTTTTTTGCCCCTCGCTTTCCCACTCCCTTAGTTAACTGTCTGAAGGGCATCTGTGGCCCCCTTGCTAAGGAATGGTTATTTTTAGACTGACAACCGGAATCCTCTGTATGCATCCAGCTCTCTGGGTATACTGACATGGCTTTATTAATTTAGCAAACTCTTGCCCAGGATGATGAAATCACAAATAACTTCACTGTTTATTTCTCGAATTTTGAAAAAATCCATTTATCCTAAGACTGGACTATTCAATTACTCATTTTAGAAATGACACACACTTCTTAGGATAATATGCAGCATCAAATGGCCAGCTACTTTTCTAGACAGTCTTTGAAATTCTCTCCCTCCTCTGACCCTGTGTCCAGCAAACAATCTTAAGCTATGCCCCAAATTTGTTCAATCCTACTTAAGTCCCTCCATCAAAAGATTTACCTTCAATCAGACCCCTAAAACCTTTGGCAGATAAATATCTGCCTTTGCTCTCTCCTTCTGAAATGCTAATAAGACTGTCAAGTTTGTGATCTTCCACAGTGAAGTAAATGTTGCTTGCTGAACAGTTTTTTGGTGGAATTTCTAGGGAGCCAACACCTGATACAGTCATGGAGCTCTTTGAGAATCTAATAAAGCCATAAGGACACTATTCCTGGAAAAATGCACACATATACACAATTTAGCATATAACTGCATGGACTTCATAGGTCTCCTGAAGCCTCTGTGTGGACCTCACAGGGGTCTGTGACTGGGATAAGGACCCTGGTGCTCCTGGGAGGTGAGATTGGCAATTGGATTTGTCACAGGCTGGAATCAGACTTTTAGGGTATCTGTGCTGGAATACCTGCACTGATGGGAAACTCACTACCTCCCAAGGCAAATCATTCCTCTGTGGCTATAGACTTGAACTTAGAGCTCTCTTTTGGCTGCCCAGGCCCATCCTGGCTTACTCTGACCTCTCCGCTTTCAAGAAGACCAATCACTCCTGCTCTCACACACGCGGTAAAGTAGAAAAGCTTCTCTCTTACTCTGAGGGTATGATCCCATGATCCTGAGCAAAAGGCAGTCCCATCAGGGGAAACTCGCAGAGTACTAACACGGTTTTCATGACCAAACAAGATGGAGACTCGAGACCCCTTGAGGACATCCCAGACGTTGATGGTATAATCATTGTATCCAGCAAACAGCAGGCGACCTTAAAGCGAGAGGTAAGATGGTTACTCAACCAGTTCCTTCCTTTTGTTTTTCTTTTCATGACTCTCTTTCTTGTGCTCATTCATTCATTCATTCAATAAACAGTGCTTTAGTGCCCACTATGTGCCAGGCATTGTGGTTTGCGCTGGGGATTCAAAGAGGAGAAAGCACAGTTGCTGGCCCCTGTGGAGGGTGATGGTGGGCAGGCTGACTCATGTATCATGGCAGCGCTGTGTGGAAGGGTCTGTAATGGAAGTGCTCAGCTACGTGTAAAGTGCTACGTGATCATAGAGGAAAGGGGATCAAAGAGGATACTATGGGAGAAGCACTATTTCAGTTGGCCTTTGAGGGTTGAATAGGAGTTTGCCATGCAGAGAAGGGAGGGAAAATGATGTTCCAGGCAGCAGCAGCAGCACAAAGGCACAGCTGCATGACTGGAAGGTGTCTGGGAGAACTGAATGGTCCACTGACACAATATACCAGTGCTGCCCTGACTTTCCCTGGGAGCCTCTCCAGCTGTGAAAGAGGTGACATGAGCTTTGGGGCATTAAGAAGGAGACTCTCACTTCACTCTCTCCACCTCTGAAAAAAGTCCCTTTTCAAGTATGAAGGGGAAAATGGAAGGCTAGAGAGGAAACGCCTAAAGGCACAGAAGATGGAGTTCTGATATATCATTGTTCTGAAGAAGAGTGTGAGATGGGCCCAGCCTTCATTTATGGGCTGGGGAAGCTGCTTCAGGCTGGGCAAAATTGTGCTGTCAAAAATGCACTGGAGGAAAACCCATGCAGGTGTAGACTCTTAGCACATGGGGCCATAAGAAGTTCAGCTGAGGGGAAGCTTGATGGATTCTCTGAGTTCCTGTTTCACAGTCCTAGGAAAATCTTACCACTGAGGGAGAAGTCCACACTGGAAGCTCCAAAGATGATACTCTCTTTGGAATAGATGGCAACTTCCCTGTCTGCCCGGAGGTCATAGAGGCGACACTGGGGTGACAAAGAAGACAAAGAGGCACTTGTTTCTGGGGCCTGTTTGGTGCATCAATGATCACAGAGCTACAGGCAGGTGCCGGTAGCTTGTGTGGTTTGAGGGTCAAGGCGAAAACCTTTCGTTTTCTCTCAGTATTTTCTTCCTCAATCTCAATTCTTATTATATCTCCATGGAGTACTGGAGATTCGAAGAAACAGCAAATGCAGATTTCTTTAGTACAAAAAACAAAATGTAAGCCTTCTTTTTTTTCTGATAAGGAATATGTGTTCACTGTAGAAAATTCAGAAAATCTCAGAAATGCATAAAGAAGGAAATCCTACAGATATTTACTAACACCTGGCTACTTCCTTCAGTCTTAATTTACTTTAAAAGAAATTACTTATTTGGCTGCAACAGGTCTTAGTTGTGGCACGCACAGGGTCTTCAATCTTTATTGTGGCATGTAGCATCTTTACTTGCAACATGTGAAATCTCGTTCCCTTATCAGGGATCAAATCCACGACCCCTGCATTGGGAGCTTGGAGTCTTAGCTACTGGACCATCAGGGAAGTCCCAGTCTTAATCTGTTTTATGTGTGGATTTAAATGGGGTGGATGTTTCATTATTGCTTCAATTAGCATGATGTTATGAACATTTTAAAATATCATTAATAATCTTCAAAAAATAGGATTAACGTGGTTGTTATATTCCTCATGTGGATATATCAGAATCTACTTAGCCATACTCTGCTAAGTGTCTTGATTGTGTCTAATTTTTCTCTTTTATAAATAAAATTATGAGGAAGCCATGATCATTCTGCTATCAAAATCTTTATATGCATCTTTAATATTTTCTTAGAATAGCTGAGGATGAAATCCTTAGAATTGTTTCCAAGAAATTCCAAAGGGTAAGGAAAGCTTTTAAAATTCCCCAAATGTATGCCCTTGTATTTTGTTAAATATTCTTTGGCATACAGAAGTTTTAAATTTTCATTATTATCAAACTCTCAATCTATTCCTTGTAATTTGTTTCACAATAGCCAACTAAGGTGAAATTCATTATTTAATAAGATATTTGCTATTTTGAGAGCATAATAAGGTTGTGCCTACTGAAAAACAGGTCAACATTATTTTGCAACTAGTATCAAAAGCCTTAAAATTAGGCCAGTTTTTGACTCATTAAGTTTACGTATAAGAATTCATCCTAAGGAAAAAATAAGAGAGGTACCAAAAATACTTGCTTATAGCAGTTTTTAACAGGGAAAAAAAAATCCTTAAAAAAACCTAAATGTCCCCAGATTGAAGATTGGCTAGTAAATGATGACATATCCATAATATGGAAAACTATTCAATCGTTAAGAAAATATAATGTAGGAAAGTATTTATTGGCATGAGAAAATGTTCACAATCTATTGCTAAGTGCAAAAAGCAAATTATAAAACAGCATTTGTTTAAAAAGTAAAAAGGAATTTACTCAACTGTGATTTTTCTTGTGTAGAATGATTAACAAAATTTAGTTTTTTCCCCCTAAGTTTTCTTTATAGAAGTCATATCAGTTCTGTAATCAGGAAAACAATTATTTTTGAAAAATAAAATTAGGTCAGCATATCTCTCCTTCAAATAGGAAAAGCTCTTGAGGACTTAAACATACCGTAGCATCATCTGATCCTGAAGCAAAGGCATCTCCACTTGGGTAGTACCTGCAGAGAGGAAGTGTGGGGAGAAGGCACTTAGAGCAGTGATTCCCAATCCTGGGTGACCATCAGAAGCCTCTGGGAAGGCCGTCCCATGCTGGGCCCTTGGACTCTAGGGACACAAGGACTCCTCATTACAGAGACCAGAAATGAAGGCTCAGCCAGAAGGCCCCACTGGCCGACCTTAGTTTCTTCTCTGTAAATGGGACAGTTGACACTGGCCTTGCAGAGTGTTGGTGAGGATAAATGAGGCAATATGTCTATTTGTATCTGACACTGAACACAGGCAGATGCCTACATCCTTACTTTCCCTTGATCACATACCCCATTCCAAAGGCTCAGGTATAAGACACTGCTTATAAACACAGACACTGCAATTGAATGAAAGGGGACTGCACTGACCACTCACTACAGGGGATATTTTTGGCAAGTGACTTCAACTGGCCCAGCCTCAGTTTCTTCATCTGGAAAGTGAGGAGGATAATGCACATTTCCTATTGTAAAGACTGAATAAGACAGTATACACAAAAAACATGGCATGGGGCCAGATAAAATGCATGCAACAAATGATATTATTACTGTTACAGTCACCCTCTCCTCAATAATCAGGCCTTCTGGAGAGAGGGTACTGTAAGTTGAGACCTGATGAACATTAGAAGAGGGTTCTGGGTTGAGGGAACAGCATGGGTGAGAGAATATGCAATTTTAACCTGTTATTTCATGAATATATAGAAATTTATTTTTGTGGCTTTATAGTCTATCCTGTATCTCAATAACTTCATCTACTGTAGTAATTTCTCAAATTATTTCCTTGAATTTTCTAGGTAATCTCCATACATCTGCAAAAAGTGATAGTTTTTTCCCTTCCTACATTTAAGGTTGGTGAGCTAGAAAATTCTTATTAACATTTCTACTAATAAACTAATTATTCTTACTGTGTTCTACCTTTTAAGGGGAATAGGTCTAGTGCTTTCCTCTAAGTATAATGAAGATTCTTCAGTGGTTATACTTTAAATGCTGTCCTGATGGTGCCATGTCTCAAATGTATATGTTAAGTCCTGACCTCTCTCTTGGAATCCAGTTCACAGATCCGGCTACCTACTTGATGTCTCCACTTGGTCATACAGTAGCATCTCAAGCTTGGCTAGCCCAAGACAGAACTCCAGAATCCATGTGCAACCATTGCCTTCTCCCTGCACTGCTTCCAACCCTCCCGCAAACAGATCAATGTTTACTGTCCCTTATAAAAGATTCGGGTTCCCTGAGCTCAGGGTTCTCCTCCTGAAATGCAACCCCTTGCACGCCCAGGTGTCATTTAGTCCTTTTCATGTCACCCTGTGATACTGGAGCTTGGATAACTAGCAGAGCTACTACCATCACTATTAGTAATCAACTGTCCTTCATCTCTAACCCAGGAATCTTATGCCTTTTTCCAGCATCCACAAAACTCTGGCAGCCTTACCTGATAGTCTGGAATTAGGGTAAAATCTCAAATCCTTCCCAATTCTAAACCTTTCTATCCTCACAGTGTCTTCTTTAGTTTCAGCCATCATCATTTCTATCTGGAACTCACACAACAGCCTTCTAACTGGCCATAATACTTCCATTCTCATCCCCCTATAATGCATTCTCCACACAGCAGCCAGAGTGATCTTTTAAAGACAAAACATGCATCATGTTAGCCACCTCAAGTGGTCACCTGGCCTTTTGTTAGGTCCCTGAGCATCTCATCTCCCTGATCCTCCTCCCAGCTCTTTGAAAGCCTGGCTCCTTCACTATCCTGGTCTCAATTTAAACATCAATTTCTCAGAGATGCCTGACCAGTCAAAGAAATAACCTATCTCCATCACAGTTCCCTGTTTTACTTTTCAATGGAACTTATCAGTATCTTTGTACACTGTACATTTATCTGTGCTTTGTCTTGTTTGTCTCCTATAGGAAAGTAGAAAATTTTATCTTGTTTAAAACAGTATTCCCAGTTCCTGGAATAATGTTCAGCAGATAAGTACTTAATAAATACTGGTTGAATGAATGAACAAAAAACACTGACTTCGTTTAGACAGGAAATAGCCATTGCCTCTGGTGCAATTACACTGAAATTCTCCAAGAAATCTGGAGTACCGTTCAGTCTCACCACACATCAGCTCTTATTGCTGGAAAAGCCTCTCAGCAAAGTAAATTGAGGCTGGAGGCTAAGTATCAGCCCAGGCTGGGAGACAGCAGAAAACAGAGAAGCAATGTGAACATTCTACTCACGGACCGGACACTATTGATGTCAGATTCGTGTGTTTCAAAGGCCTGCACGCACTGTCCAGAGCGCATGTCCCACACCATGGCTTTCTTGTCACATCCCTGCAAACGCCAAGTTACCCAGAGTTATGACTACTGCAAGGACTGCCCACAGACAGGTATGAGTTCTGGTTATGTCACAGAGATCGTTCAGTTCCCATTAGTAAATGGCTCTGACAACATGATTTTTTTTTTTCTGAGACTAGCTTTATTTAAGGCTACTTCCCTCTGACCTCAGGAGGTCAGAGCTAGGTCCTGGGGTAGGGGGAGCAAAAGAAGGTACCCAGACACCCTTTTTAGCATGTCTTCTTCTCTGCTATCTTTCTAAATGGCTGCAAGTTCTCCAGGGCCTCCTTCTCCCCCTTCCTCCTAGGCATTTCTCTTCATGTTTCCCCCTCCTCTTTATCTCTGCTTCCATAAGGCCAGAGGGGAGGGCGAGTGGACAGTGGGTACGGTGGGACCTCCCAGGCTTGCCTCAGGTGTGTGGGGCAGTCTGAACACAGGTGGACAGCCAGGTGCTCCTGGCCAGCTGCAGCCCAGAAGCCTAGTCAGGGGGCTGCCCACAGTCAGCTGGGTGGCTCAGGCAAGTCACCTCCCTGGGTATCCACCTCAACACTTATAAAATGAACACCAATAGTATGCATACTATCCTGATCCTAGGAGCATTTTGATAAATTTCTGCAGAGCAGTCTGTGATCAAGCATGAGCAGTATAATTAGACTCTCAAAGGACAAACAGAAGGAAAAATGGGTTAAAATTAGATTGTTGGTTTCAACTCAGAGGAAGGGGTGGGTGAGATACCACACTGATGTTTCAGAAAGACCTGCAATAGGGATTCAACTCTACAACATCTTTACTGAGAATGTGGACAAAGGAATCAGAGTATCTTCAAATCTTTGGAGGACCCTAAACCACGAAGTTTAATACTCTGAAAGAGACAATACGATCTATAATGATATCAATGATCTGAAAAAACAGCGTAGTTGATTGGAGATAAATACAGTTATACAAAGACACGGGAATGAAACTTACACAGATGGGGCCAAATATCCAAGAAGAAAATCAATTAGAGGCTTCACAACCCTCACCTGAGGTCCAGAACTAAGAAGTGGGCAGCTTGGAACAAAGGGCCTTTATGTCTTCCAGCTGCAAACATCATTAGATGGTGTCTGCATCTCGGTCCCCTCCCACCACTGTCTCTTCACAGAGATGAGACAGGACCAGGGTCGGGTCAGCCAGCTCAGTTCTCCACATTTATTCCCAGATGTCCTAGAAATACTTGCCTTTCCTACTTGCATAACACACTGGAAACTCTTCCCTCTACTATTCCTAATATAGTAGAATATATGGGGAGGTGGGGGGCAAATGCTCTTGTGCCTTCCGCACAATTCACAAAGGATGAAATGTGGAGTCAGGCAGCAAAGGTTGGTCCCAGGTGTCCTAACTCCTCATGTGGTGCTCCTCTGCCATGGTGGCCTGCCTGCCCGACTCTGAGCTTTCAGACACACCGTTCCCTGTGCCTGGGAGTTGGAGGGGCTGGAGGCTGGCAGGGGTGGGGAGGGAGAGTGTCCCACTGGTGCCAAAGCCCTGATCACACCACGGCTATGCCTCACTGCTGTTTCTACCTGAGCTGCCTGGTGCCCTGGCTGCTGTCTCCACTGCTCTTGGATGCCAACTCTCTGCTACTCAGCCAAGGAATCTCAGCCCCACTCCAGGGGTGTCCCGTCTAGTCCCACGGATTGACAGGAAGTGCACCCTGACGCTCCCTGGTGGACAGAGGGCTCCTAGAGATCTTCCTTGGATCTTTACCCCAGATACGAAGGTGTTCCCGGTTTCCGACGGGGCCAGGTCCAGGCAGAGCACGTCAGCCCCATGCCCATGGAAGCTCTGCAGCAACTGCCCGCTCTCCACATCCCATAGGGCACACGTGCCGTCGCCACTTGCTGTCAGGATCTGCCGCCGGAAAGGACAGGAAGGGGGTCATTAGGGCCTCTGGGGAAGCCAAGCAGATGCTTGCAGTTCCACAGGGAAGAGAAGGCTCCTTATACACACACACACCTGCTGAATCTGGACTCAAGCACAGAACTCATTCGCCAGGACTGAGAAAGACAGTCCATTTTTGATACCCTTGCTGTCGCGAGCTGTTTACACGCCTGTCCTCTTGCAGAGGATGATATCTGGAGGCCTTCCTGCAGTACCTGCCTGCCTGACACGTAGGAAGCGCTCTGTGAATACTGCTGAACAGAACCCCCAGAGGCCCCCACAGGCAGCCAAGCCCAGCACGGAGCTTCCCAGACATTAACGTGCATCCACACCCAGAGGCTCCCTGGGCCACTGAGGGGTGCGGACACACACATGCAGGACCAGGCCCCTGCTGTGTGCTGACCGCGTCCAGGCCCTCTGCTAGGTGGCAGGGCTGCAGAAAGACTGTGCCTTGGTTGCTGCTCTCCTGGAGTTCTGTTAACAGGACTGGCAGGAAACCCATCTAACTCCCTGTCCCCAGGTTCATCAATTCCAGGGCAAGCCACACCTTCCCAGTGCTGCATTAGACAATACTGAGACCAAGTAAAAATAAACTGGCTGTCTGCTCCAGGAAATAACCTGATCCTGTGAGATAAGACTCTGAACTAAACAACTTATTTATCAGGACTAATAGCTTTGTAAAAAAGTCATGAAACAGAGTGTGCTGTGCTAAGTCGTTTTAGTCATGTCTGATTCTTCATGACTCCATGGACTGTAGCCCACCAGGCTCCTCTTTCCATGGGTTTCTCCAGGCAAGAATACTGGAGTGGGTTGCCATTTCCTTCTCCAGGGAATCTTCCCAACCCAGGGATTGAGCCTAGGTCTCCTGCATTGCAGGCGGATTCTTTATCATCTGAGCCACCAGGGAAGTCCTCAGTCCAGCTCTTTAACGGAAATTTTTCATGACATGCTCTTTGATCAAAGAAATGAATAGTTTTTTAAAAGTTAACAGTAAATTCTTAATCTTTAAAATATTTTAAATATTTGTGATCTTCATTATAATGTAAGTAAAAAATAAAATTTAAAAATCAAACATTCATTATGATAAATGCACTAAACAGATCCTCGAACGCCACCGTCACTGATTTATTTTGGAATGCAGAGAACGTGCAGGTCTTACACCAGCCTTTTGAGGTTTTCATTATTCATCTTAGATCCCAGGGCTGGAAGGACGCTTAGTTCATGAGTTCAGTGGTACCCAAAGAAGGCCATGCATCTGAATCACCTGTGAAACTTCATGTTAATAATAAAATAATAAGAGCTAGCATTTATTGATATTTACCAAGTACTTCTGGAGAAGGGAATGGCAACCCACTCTAGTATCCTTGCCTGGGAAATCCTAAGGACAGAGGAGCCTGGTGGGCTACAGTTCATGGGGTTGCAAAAGAGTCAGACACAATTTAGCTACTAAGCAACAGCACTAAATATTTTACACAAATCATCTCATTTAATGCTCAGAAAACCTCATGAGGGAGGAATATACTATCATCCTCACTTGTAGGTGAGAAAAACGAAACACAGAGGATAATAAAACCTCTTTTAAAATTGACCAGCTAGAACATCAGACTAAACATCTTCTGTTTCTTTGGCTGCTCCTCACACCCAAAGACATGAGGAGTGGCCAGGGCCACAGCCAGGGCCACCGTGCCCCCTACTGCACAGACCTGCGAGACTCCTGGTGGCAAACAACAGGGTCAACACGGGCCTCCCAATCAGAACACTGCCCCCAGACAGCAATCAAACAATTACCCATCACCAGGTCTCCCTACCACTACCCTTGCTGGCCCACCTCCTGACATCAGTCAGCTGAAACCAGAATGGGTTTTAGTCTGACTCAGACAATCTCCTCCTTCTAATAAACCCAACCTGCCCTAAGCCTACCATCTGTAGGGTCAGCTCCACCATGCAGGGCATGTAACCTAGTCCTCCTACCTCTCAGGCTGCCTGCCTCCCACAGTGCTCCCCTCACACCTCACTGGCAACACACTGTCCTCCAAGGCAGCCTCTCAAGGCGTGTTTATGACCCCCCGCTCCAGCTCCAGGCTCCCAGCCTTCCCGCTGCTCAGCCACCACTGGGAGCTGGCCATGTGGGTGGTGGCATCTATGAGGGTTTGCTGGAGAGACGTGACAAAGGCACTGCAGGATGTTTAGAATTCTGAAAGAAAACGTAGCCTACGTTATTATCTCCACTTTGTGGCTTATTCAAAGTAGGGCACAGATTTTCTATATGAAGCCTTCTCTTTTCACATTTGTTAAAACAGAAGTCTAATGTAGGTACAGTGAGGTGTGCCAAGTGCACAACTCTGAAAGTCAGCACCCAGTGAAATTCTATACACAGGAGGACCTTGGGACCACTTCTCCGACTCAAGACAGGAATTTCCACCACCCCAGAAGGTTCCCTGATCCACTCCCACCCCCACCAACTCAATTAGAGAAGGAGGTTTGATATGGCAGGGAATTCATTTGAACTATACCAACAATGAACAGCCCCGACTTTACCCATTTCTGATTTTATTAAAAATAATAATGTAACTAGGAGATCCCTGGTGGACTAGTGGTTTGGATTCCACACTTTCATCATTGTGGCCTGGGTTCAATCCCTGGTTGGGGAACTGAGATTCAGCAAGCCATGTGGTGTGGCCTAAATTATAATATATATTTTATATATATATATATATTATATATATATAAAATATTTGGGCTTCCCAGGTAGCACTAGTGGTAAAGAACTCGCCTACCAATGCAGTAGATATAAAAGAGGTGGGTTCGATCCCTGGGTTTGGAAGACCTCCTGGAGGAGGGCATGGCAACCCACTCTAGCATTCTTGCCTAGAGAATACCATGGACAGAGGAGCCTGGTGGGATATGATCACAGGGTTGCAAAGAGTCAACTAAAGTGACTTAGTCTTCTATATAAAATTATATATATATATATAAATTATAGTACATATAAAACCAGTGAGAAGCAACAGAAGCTTCCTCTTAGGGCCAACTGCTGGAGTGTACACACTCTCCTGTGAAGAGGGACACTGGAACAGTTTCCTCACCTGCACCCCCTCTTTAGTTCTCCACACTGAACTTGCTCCCCCTGCAGGCTGGCCCATCATCACCCAGGCCCCTGATTTACCTGCATGTCAGAATTGGTGAAGCTGCAGGCTGACAGGTAGTTGGTGTGCATAGCAACAGACTTCTTTTTGGCAGCCATGTTTTCATTTTTGTCAAATGTCAGAGGATACACAGAACATTTATTATCCAAACCACTAGCAGGAAAAGACAGAAGGGTCAAATGTTAATACAGGGCGATAGAACATGTGTATACTTTCTCATTCACACACACTTTCAAAAATGTTTTCCTTTGGCAGTATTATATGTTGTAACCTATCCCTAAACTTTTACTTTGAATATTTTTAAATGGATAGTAAAACTGAAAGAAAAATAGTACAACGAACTCCCAGATCCCTTCACATGGATTCGCTAACTTAACATTTTGTCGCATTTGTGGGAGCAAACTCTGAACCATCTGAATGCAAGTTGCAGATATGACATACTACGTCTAAATACTTCAATCTGAAAATTACATCTCCTAAAAATAAGACCATTCCTTTATAATCACTAACTCATTATCACATCTGAGAAAACTAACAAAAATTCTGTAACACCATGTAGTAAGCCATCCATATTCAATTTCCCAACTGTCTCAAGGATCCAGAGCCCAAATAGGTCTACACATTACATTCTGCTTTTATATCTTTTTAAGATCTTTTAATGGAGAAGGAAATGGCAACCCCCTCCAGTATTCTTGCTGGAGAATCCCAGGGACAAGAGGAGCCTGGGGGCTGCAGTCCATGGGGTCGCAAAGAGTCGGACATGACTGAGCGACTAAACAACAACAAGATCTTTTAATGGCGGACGGACACAGTTTTTGACTGTTTATAATGAGACATGTCACTAGGTCAGTTGTCTTACAGAATGTCCCACAGTCTGGATTTGTTGTGTTGGGCATGGCTACCCACTCCAGTATTCTTGCCTGGAGAATTCCATGCACAGAGGAGGTTGGTGGGCTACAGTCCATGGAGTCACAAAGAGCTGGACAGGACAGAGCCACTAACACTTTCACTTTTATTAATGTTACATTTACATTTAAGTATAACATTTTTAGCAACAATACAAATGCGATATATAAAGGTGATACTGTATATTTCTTTCTTACTGCTTCACTTTAGGAGGCTTGCCATGCCTCTCAGTCCAAGATTGGTGGTGCCAACTTTGATTACTTGGTCAAAGTGGGGACCACAAGATCTTTCTACAGTAAGGGTGACTTGCTGGTGATTACAAGCATACCTTGAGCATTTTGCTTTATTGCATTTTTTACAAATTGAAGGTTTGTGGCAACCCTACCTCAAGCAAGTCTATCAGTGTAATTTTTCCAACAGCAATTTGCTCACTTCATGTCTCTGTGTCACGTTTTGGTAATTCTCACACTATTACAAACTTTTTCATTGTTATTACATTTTTTATAGTAATCAGTGATCTCTGATGTTACTACTGTAATGGTTTAGGAATTCCACAAATTGTGCCCATTTACAATGGTGAACTTAATCGATAAATGCTGTATGTGTTCTGACTGCTCCACCGCTCAGCTGTTCCTCCATCTCTCTTCTTCCCCTCAGGCCTCCCTATTTTCTGAGACACAACAATAATGAAATTAGGCCAATTATTAACCCTACAATGGCCTCCAAGTGTTTAAGTGAAAGGAAGCGTTGCAAGTCTCTCACTAAATCAAAAGCCAGAAATGATCAAACTTAGTGAGGAAGGCATGTCAAAAGTGTTAAGATCCATTACTATCATCAAGTCATGTGATGCTGAAATTATCCAAAATTTGGACACTGAGGGCCCCTTCAAGTGGGTCTTGTTTTCCGTCTTATATGACTCCACTGATATGACTGAATGTTCCCTTGCTTCCTGGAACAAGGAAACACCTTCAGCTTGCTTTATTCTCTTCCTGCCCAGACTGACTCCAAGGAGCCCTGCTTCTATTTAGTGGGGAATGACATTTGGGAGGGGTACTCTCTTCTGAGGCCCTGTGCCTTTCTAATTGCTTGGAGGTACAGGTGTAGGGCTGGCTAGTTTATGACCAGTGACTGGCCTTGGCAAGCTTGTTTATAGATCATGTGGGTGAGAACGATTGGCACCTGGCTGTGACAACGGACAAGCATGCTCCAGACTGGGCTTCCCTAACCCTCGAGGTGAAACATGTTCTCCTATTCTGAAGCTTCAGGGTCACTGCTGTAGCTCTGTTGGGATACTCACACTTAGGATTAGTTGTAATGCTATGTGAAGCAGAAAAGTTCTGCAGTGTGATGCAAAGAGGAAGGCCATGTGACTTCACAGGGAGGGGATGACCGGACGCTCCACGTTTAGACCCCTCCTGGACTGTGCCCTGTGCATCTCTTCCTTTGGCTGGTTCTAATTTGTATCCTTTCACTGTGATGAAACTGTGAGCGTTAAGTATAGTACTTTCCTGAGTTCTGGTTAATTACTGAGCCTGATGGTAATTTTTGGGCATGACCCTGTGCCTCTGTGAAGTTGAGGGGAGTCCAGTGGGGTTTATGCTGTGTAACTGCTGAGCTGTCCAAACTCCTTCACACCTACCTTATAACTGCGTCATATGTATATAAATGTGTTAAACATGTATGTGTGTTCACATCTATATTTATATCTGTATCTTTTATTGTGGTCACTTCATATCCTTTTAGGAAGTACATGGGTATACAGTTTATATAAATATTGCCATCCAGTTATAAAATGATACAATCTACTTTTGAGTTATTTAAAAAATGGGAAAATATGAAATGCATGTATGTAAGCAGGGTCTCCAGAGGGATCTCAGCAAGTGGAGAGAGTGGGAAGTTGCCTCAAAACAACGGTCTAAACAGAGAAGATGTGGGGAATGATGGCTGGGGTGACCCTGGCTGGAGAAGGCTCCAAAGTTTTTGCTTGGAGGTCCAGCATTTTCATATTTGAAATAATATGATTATTTTCTTTTGATTATAAAAATAACATATGATTTAAAAAAACTGAAAATAGACAAAATTGTGACAAAGAGAAAAACACCCATAGTCTCAACATCCAGGAGAACTACAATTGCATTTTGGTGTAGTTCATCACAGCCTTTATGCTGACACTTCTTCTCTAAATATGGCTGAGCTCTTACTATAGAAATACTTTGAATGGTCCAGAATTAACACAAGGACAGGGAATTATAGTGGTTGCAATTCTCACTCCCAATTCTATTAAACTGAGCACAAGAAAAACAGATTAAGGCACAATATTCCTATTAATCTTGATGCTCTTTTCACTTACTGTCATTAAGAATTTCCTTTTTAACAGCTGCATAATATTCCATTCAATTCATGTACCACCATTCACTTAATTTCCTTTGGTGCACATATTGTTCCCCTTTTTGCTTTATTTTAAATAACAATACAATAAATGTTATTGCTCATATGTTTTTTCTATATTTCTTTCTTTCAAACAAGTTCTTAAAAGTGGAATCACTAGATCAATGGTCATAAACTTTTCAAGGCTTTGAATACATATTACCAACATGCTTTCAAAAGTATCTGCACAAATTTGTGGTCCCTGCCAACAGCATCTGAGAGCAGAAAGAATAGATTTTAAACTTATACTCATGTCAATCTGTAATGAAAATAAATTATGAAAGACATTCTGCAGTTTTTTTCCCTTGAAAAAATTCAAGGAGGATTGCACAGTGCTTAAGTAATCAACAAAAATTACAAGTTCTTATCTGTATGTTTTGTTTACAGAACAGTGTTTTATGGCTAACAGGACATATGAAAGGCTGCTGTCTCCCCTACTTACCCACATGCAATGGCACATCCCGATGGGGCATAGGCACATGCCATCACCCACGTGCAGGGCATTGTGACTGCATGCTCCTGAAACACAGCACACACCGTGCTTACAATAAAGGAGGGCGCTTCTACACAAATGTCAGCTTCTAACAAGTAAAACTGTTGAGGCATCTACCAAATTACATTCCAGTTTCAAAGGGGCTGAGACTGGTGAGGAGACTCAGCTCTCCAGTAATCATCCAAACCTTATATCATGTATTCTACGAGTTAAAAATCTCACCTAGCAAAAAAATATCCTTAACATCTTTCTTACTGCTATACTCCCCCTGTTGTTCTGAATGAATACTGGGGCTCATTTTCTTTGAAAAGACTATCCAAATTTCATTTCAGATATATATATATATATATACACACACACACACACACACATATATATGTATATATACACACACACTTCATCTTATTTACTCAGGTGCTATTTTTAAAACATACTCTTGAAAACACACTCGACTTTTTAATATGTGTAAGCTTGTTTACTTGTGAGTGAGTATACGACAGCCTCTGTCCCCTGTGGGTCCTAAACCATTCCAGGCAGGAATGTGGGTGAGGGTGGGGAGAGGGAGTGGAGGGAGAAAAGAGAACCAGTAAAATGGAAGCATTAAGAGGACATGAAAGTCCTCGGATTCTGGCTGGGGTCTGAGTCACCCATATTCTCCCACATATACAGATAAGCAACCAAGGCACACTTAAAAAACTTCTGAGTCTATGGCCTTATTTCCCTGGGAGCCATGGACCCTGGTCCCGGTCCTGACCCAGTGATAAGTGCAGCCTCACGCAGGCTGGCCATCTGTCCTACCTCAGTTTCTCTCTCCACCTGGCAAGGGAGAAGACGGGACTAGATGGTTTCTAAAGTACATTCAAGTGCTGGTCTTCTTTCCTGTTATGATCCTCTGTGTTTCTGTGGGGAGACACTGGCCCTGATACACCTGTCAAGATTCTGCTGCCACTCCCATTCTGGCAGCCCTTTGGACACCATGAATAGCCTCAAGGTGTCACCAAGGAGGTGAGGTGGGCACTCTCAGCACAGGGCATCCAGCCCTTCTGCTGACCAGCAGTGACTACGTGCCCTGCCAGGGGCCTCCAGTGGCAACACCACAGCTCCCCAGAAACCAGGCAGCATGTGCTTTCCACCATGCTAAGGCTTAAATGGAAGGATCCCCACTCCCCTACTCCTGAAGATGCTGATGAGTGCTGGGAGAGGCAGAGTGACATATAGGGAGCCCTCTACAAACTGCTATATTGTCATTTTTGTTATTCCCCAGGGGTGAGACCATTTAGGACTTTGCTGTACAAGATGGTTCTTGACCAGACCAACTGCCTATTATGACATCTAGTGAACATGTTCAATAATGCACAATAAGGATGCTGTTGAGACAGATATGGGTTTTCTTTTTTATACAGTGAAAGGGAGACTGTCTTTCTAAGTAAATATTGGAGTCCATATTTAATATATAGTACTTGTCACCATAAATGCCAACACAATGCAGGCACGCAGGCTCACCTACACATAGATTCTGCCCTTTCCATTTAGTTAATAGTCTAAACTTAGGTCTCATTTGGAGCAGTGCATGTCTACACCAGACGTGCAAGGGGCTCAGACTCCATGGCACCCCCATGAAGTGCAGTTTAATCCCACTGAAGTCTCAGCTCCCCACCCACCATGGGGTCTAGTGGGAGAGAGAGCTGGAAGAGAAGACTGGGGATTTGGTATCTCTTCTCATCAATCAGAAGAAAAATCATCAATGCAGTAGCAAGTGTGAATGTGACACGTTTCTGGGCCACACTCTTTTCTGTTTCCATGTCAGCAGCCTCCACGTCAGCCCTGCATGCTCTTCTCCCGGCCAAGGGCTGGACTTGAGAGGAATGAATGCTACAGCGGGCTGCTGAGCCATCTGAACACAGACGGGCTTCTGTGGAGTTTACACCCCCAAGTAGGCTCCCGAGGGGCAGGGCAACCACTAGTGCGATGCTTGGAGAGGATGAGGACAGGACTGGGATTCTGAAGTGCCTCAGTCCGCCGGGGACAAGGCCTTACCTTGTTAGTGGTGAAGGAATCCCACACGATCACTTTCCCATCCTGGAGGAAAAGAGTAAAGAGTTCAACAAACTAGTGATCGCCACCAGGGAGATGGTGGGGGGCGCGGAGGAAGAGGTACAAACTGCTACATCGCTAGATGCCAGGGGTTGGGGGTAGGCTGGGATCGGGAGTGGGGAGTTACGTGTTTAACAGGGAAAGTTTCAGTTTAGGAAAGTGAAAAATTTGGGAGATGGATGAAGGTGAGAGTTGCACAACTGTGTGAGTGTACTTAGGGCCACTGAACTATACAGTTAAATCTGGTTAAAACAGTATGCTTTATATTATGTGACTTTAACCATGATAAAAAACATTTAAAAAAGAGGTACAAGCTGTCATGTATAAAATAAACTACAAGGATATATTGTACAACATACAGAATAGAGCCAATATTTGTAATAACTATAAATGGAGCATACGACCTTTAAAAATTGTACATCTCTATACTGTACACCTGTAACATATAATATTGTGTATCAATTACACTTCAAGAGAAACAAAACAAAACAGAGTAAACAGTTTAAGAATTGTCAACAAGACTTAACAGGTGAACTGCTGAGAACCGCTTGGAAAACCAGAGAAAGTGTCTGGACAATCAAGACCCTACAATGCACCCTTGAGCAAACAGGAATAGATGGGACTACACTTCCCAGGCTGGTGCAAGGCTCAGTTCTAAACCCTGCATCCCTTGCATAGATACAACAACAGAAAGCAATGCTCAGACACTTTTTTTCTACCATTTATAAACTAAGCACAAACTGGGGGTAAACTCTCACCACCACCATACCCCAAATGTCAGTGAGTTATACCGGGATGAGGTAAACCTGAAATGACCTTCAGATGCCTAACAGCCACTAACAGTCTCCATCTCCTCACCCTCCCCACCAGTCTCTCCTCTCTCCCACTCACCCTGGAGTCCACATTCCCTGTAGGACTGTATAAGAGCCTCACCCCAGCCCTGGTCCCCCACCCCGTGTGGAAGCTGTCGAGCAGTTCTGAGATCAGTCTGACTTCTCCAGGTGCTCAGGAACATCCCCTGCCCTGACATTTCACACCTACCACACCTACGCCGCAAACATGGGACTCACACCTATGATGGTGGGGACCCCCGTGGGCAGCTGTTCAGGAAACACAGAGCGCTCCCACTTGAGCTCTGGGCTGGCGATGCCACGGACAATGTGGCCACGTTCACTGCAGCCACTGCTGCGGCCCTCACTGGGGGTGTGGGGAGGGGCTATGATCTCATCCATATAACACAAATCACCAGAGATAAACCCACATGAGCCCCAGTCCCCACAGCACAGTCATCTGCCCAGAACGTGGTGTGCGGGTGGTCCAGGCCCCCAGGCTCCGGCCAGCAGTGAAGGAGAATGACCAAGTAGATTTCCTCCAGCACATGGGTGGAGATGTGCAGTCCTCAGGGATGGAGAATCTGCAGCCTCTATGGTGGGCTGGATTTTTTATTAATCACTCAAGCCATCTGGAGCCAAATCTGGTGAGTGAGGCGGATGTGACTTAGGGACACCAGCAAGGTCTGATGAACTAAAGTGACACAGCGGCTTGCTTCACTTCATCTGATGCTAAGATCACGCTGCGTGGGGCTGAGGAGTCATGGTCAAGGTCAAAGCTGGCAGCCTGGAGTCTTTTAAGACTCCTAAGCACGTTGGTTCTTCTAGTCTAATTTCTCTGACTAAAGGCCCAAACACAAAGTTTGGGTGGATTAGATAACAGAGCAGAGAAGAGAGCTGTGGGTGGGGTGGGGTCTGGAGCC
The DNA here is from genome assembly GCF_019320065.1 of Cervus canadensis. NCBI lineage: Eukaryota > Metazoa > Chordata > Mammalia > Artiodactyla > Cervidae > Cervus > Cervus canadensis. The sequence continues at coordinate 54,076,312 of NC_057391.1, read as the reverse complement.
CCTGCTTGCTGGGGTGGGCGTAGAGACTCGGTGCATCGCCCAAGTCAGCGCTCCCTTCAGAGGCTTCCCTCAGCGCACAGGTGGCCCGCCTGGCCCCACCACCCACCCACTGTGCTCCGGAGAGACAGAGGCGCCCATGAGGCTAAAATCAGACTCAGGACTAAATGTGGCCCCTCCATGAGCACAGATATATACACCAGGGGCCTGTGTACCTGGAGAGACTGAGCCTCCACCCCAAACCCCCACCCACAGTCAGGCGGATTAATCTCCTGCCTTTTAGGGGAGAAAGGCTGCTCTGAGTCACTCAGAGTCTGTTCCAGGGCCCTTCTGCTGCTCCCCACCTTCCTCCCATCCCCAGCCACCTCCAGACACCCTCTGCAGTCCAGGTGGATGGATGGCATGACTCAGCGGTGCCCACGCAGCCCTCCTCCCCTCCCTCCCGCTCTAGTAAGAGCAGTACAGAGTGACAGAAACCCAACATATGGTGTTCTTTTAAGGATTAAAAAAAGTCTAAAAGGCTAGGCAGTCACATGGATATCTGAACAATCCCTTTGTAAAATGGAGCATTTGGGGGAAAAAAGCCTAGAAAGAAATGCTCTAAAATAATACCAATTATGACAGGGTGGTAGGAGCAAAAACTTCTCTTTGCTCTCATTTCCAGTAAAATACATAACTAATAAATTAAAAAGCACATGCAATGTGATGTACTAGATTTGTAGGTAATACAGGAGATTAATAACACCCGTCCTATACTGTACCGACATGGATATTAGAGCTCAGATTATTCAGAATATGTACCTCCCTGGTGCTTCTGAACCCTGATGGTAAAGAACCTGCCTGCAATGCAGGAGACCCAGATTAGATCCCTGGGTTGGAAAGACCCCCTGGAGAAGGGAATGGCTACCCACTCCAGTATTCTTGCCTGGACAGAAGTGCCTGACGGGCTATAGTCCATAGGGTTGCAAAGAGTCGGACATGACTGACTGACTAACACTTTCACTTTTTCCCCCAGTTTTAATATTTATAAGGGCTATAAACAAAAATCAAATTTTCCTTTGAAAAAGCTGGACTAAAGGAAGCAGCAGGAGCCAGGGGCTAAACTAGCCAAAAATATATATGACCTCAGTGTGTGGTTCAATGCGTGAAACACCAATACAGACATAAAAATCACTAAGCAGTGTAGTCAGCCTCCTGAGGGACATGTCCTTGTCCAGGCCCCTCCCTCGTTACATCAGCGTGGTCTGTGGGACCAGTGGTATACAGCAGAATGGAGGGGATGTCACTGCTGAGGCCAGGTCATCAAACACAGCATGGCTTCTGCTTCTGTCTCCTTCTGTCGCTGTGGGAGGCCAGCTACCGCGTCATGAGCAGACCAATGGAGAGGTCCACACAGTGAGGAGCTAAGGCCTCCAGCCAAGAGCCAAGTGAGCGGGCTATCTTGGAAATGAGCTTCTGCCTTAGCTGAGCTGTCGAATTACTGCATCCCCGACCAATGTATTGACTGGAACCTTGTGAGACACCCTGAGCCAGAACCATCCCGCTGAGCTGCCCCTGATTCCTCACTCTCAGAAACCATGTAAGATACCAAATATCCACTGATTAAGTTGCTAAACTTGGGGGAAATTTGTCATGCAGCAGTTTAATAAGTAATACACAGGATGCAAAATCAATGATGTGACCTATATAAGCTGAATGACAAAAATTATATTTCACAAAATACATAGTTTAAATGTGTTCCTTAAGGTGTAAAAACTGCTAAACTCTTAAGCTGAAAGTAGCCACGGTGGCACTTCACTTTTGCCCTCAACTTGGGGGAGAAAAACATCCTAATTAAAAAATGGTTTCCCTTACAAATAAGACCATGAAATATGCTCAGAAAGAAAAACTTTCGAATGGTTTGTCAAACAGAGTTTATAATATTTTAGTTACTGCCAATTGCAAATCTACCCAAATTAGTTAAGTTCTCAAGCATGCCAGAGAATTCTTAACGAGGTAACTTGTTCCCTTTGGCAAACAGGCAGAGTCATAATGTCCTGAGAGGGTTTTTGAAAAGGATGGATCCTTCCCTTCAGCTTTACAATCAGAAGCATGCCCACCATCGCCCGACAGGTGTGACGTACCTGAGAGGAGCTCACGAGCCTCCTCTTATCCTTGCACCAGTCCATGCACAGAACCTTGTTCCCGTGGCCTTTGAGGGTCCTTCTGGTCTTCATGACAAACTGCCCCAGGGCCTCCACACGCTCGGCCACCTGGTGCACTGCAAGGACAAGGCGTACTCAATCCCGTGACCAAGGACGGGGTCTGAGCCACACGCTGGAACGGGGGGCTGTCAGGGCCCTTCCTCCTACACTTTACCCTCATGACTCGAGATGCTCTCTCTTTCAAGCTCAGCCCCCATAGCTCAGTGGGTGAAGAATCTGCCTGCATTGCAGGAGACACGGCAGACGCAGGTTCAATCCCTGGGTCGGGAAGATCCCCTGGAGGAGGAAACAGCAACCCACTCCAGTATTCTTCACTGGAGAATCCCATGGACAGAGGAGCCTGGCAGGCTACAGTCCAAATGGTCACAAAGAGCTGGACACAACCAAGCAACTCAGCACACACAAAACACAGAAGGTAGAGACACGCTGTCATTTTCTGTGGGTTTAAGACTCTCTGTTTATAACTTACATAATATCATATATCAACTATGCTTCATTAAAAAAGACCCCATGTTTTTCAAAGCGCTTGCATCCATATATGCATGTTGAGGGACTGAGGACAGGACTGCCTTCTATCTGCAAAGCTTGACACAGAATTCTCCCACTGAAGGGCCACAGCGCTGCAATGTGGGGGGAGGTAGTGGAGTGAGGTCGCTATTCCACTGATGGGCAAGGAGACTGAGGCTCACAGAGGTTATCTGGCTCATACCAGTTCATACAACTAACTGGGAGCAAAGAAGGGGCTTCTGGCTCTCTTACCTACTCCTTTCCAGTCACAAGGACAAGTGACTTTACAGAAACTGCCCCATCAGGTGCCGGGATGTGCATCCACCTGCTCAACAGCAGGCCCCATGTGTCCCCTCTGGTCCCCCCATGCCTGGCTCAGGCCTGGGACGTGGCTGGTGTCCCCTCCACATGCTGCTGGAAGGAACGAATTGACCAACCCAGCAAACAGTACCCCACAGATTTACTGAAAACTTACAGTGCCAGCAGAGATCAAGGCAACATTCTACAGGTCTGAACACATGATGTGCAGGAGGTATGTACACCAGGAAGACGCTCCAAAAATCAATCCTTCAGGGGCTGGGATTACAGCATTTTTCATGAGGCTTAGGGAGAGCTTTTGAGGAGTTTTTAGAAATGCAGTCAACTGACGAGTCTTAGAAGAAGACAAGTTCACGTGAAACAGCAGAAAGGGCCCCAGAAACCATCCAGTCCATCCAGTCATTGAGCGGGGTGGGGGAATCGCATGGCATCCGCCCCCTTGCGCAGTGCCTCCCCCTTTCAGGTTAGAGGCTGTGCCCGGGTTCCTAACCTCATCTCTGTTGCTCTTTCCTCCAAACCCCTCATTTGGGCCTTTTTTCAGGCAGGTGGGGAGGAGAGAAGGGGGCATTCTAAGCCAGGGGTCAGCCCCAGGAAAGATGTAGGGTCTTGGTACAGACGAAGCATCAGGGGTGGAGAGAGACAAGGCCCTGGCCCCTTCCTTCCTCCCTGGGAAAGTGCCCGCCTCCCTCGCGGGAAGCCGGGACTGAGGGGCTGACTCTGCAGTAAGCCTTGTGACAACACTGCCTCTTCTTGGGAAACCCTTCCTTCTTCCCTCCTCTCTTCCCTTCCTTCTCTCTAAACACTTCCCCCAAACAAGGAACTTTCTTACATAACTACTGTATAATGATCAAAGTCAGAGAACAGACACAACCCTATGTCTCATCTATAAACCTTAACTGAGACATTCTCTACTGTCCCAACAATATCTCTATAGCAAAAGAAAACATAAGATCACATGTTGCCCTCAGTGGTCATTTTCTTTTGTCTCCAGTGATTTTGTTCCCCAGCTGGGCTTGTCTGGTGCTTCTTCCAGATAAGCTCTGGGTAAAGGACACTGGCAGGAACACTGCAGACCAGCGATGAGATCCTCCCCGTGCATCTGTACCACCAGGAGGCATCTGCTGTCTGCTAGTCCATCCCCAGCAGTGTTTACTCCGATCATCTGGTCAAGGTGGCATCTGCCATGGTTTTCCACTGTACAGTTACCATTGAGCCTTTTGTCATGAAAAAGTACTTTGTGGGGATGTCCTCTGAGAGCACACACATAGCATGTTACCCCTCAAACCTGAATACCCCAGTTTTAATATTCATTAATGATTCTTGCCTGAACCTGATTATTACGACAGCTGGTAAGTGGTGACGTTTCTAAATCATTCCTTCTGCAGTTTTTAGGTGGCCTTCTAGTATACAGAGGAAGGTTCCCTCTTCCCCAGTGTATTATTTATTTACATTATAGGGAACTCATGGATTCTCACTTTATTCAAGAGGTTATAATCCATTGCTACTATTTATTTTGATGCCCAACTGGGCCCTGATTTGCTCAGTGGAAGCCCCATCAAGCAGGCTCCGGAGACCTTCCCACATAACCCTGTTATCCTCTGAGAGCATCTTTTGGCAGGCTCATGTCCCCCCCATGCCCTGGCCCCGGAAGCAGCCACTTCTTCAAGAAGTCTTGGTTTCTTTTAGTTGTCCCATTTTTTTTTATGATGAAAGACAAGAGTACACAGGTTAAAAGTCTTTGTGAAAACCCAAGTTGTTAAAAGTGCTTGCTAAACAATAAAATGCTACATGAATGTGCAATTAATACACCATCGATTCTGCTAAAACACTGCATTTTTTATTGCCACAAACAGCACATTAGTCTTTTACGGCAACGTTCCTCACAAAAACATATTGAATGCAACTTAAAAACAGACTGAAGTTTTCTAATTTTTTACAAGCCTTTTACACAAGCTTGCACCAGCTCAGAGCTGTGAGCATATCCTAGTTAGTATTTTACTTTGAAGCTTCATATCTGTACTAGCACTGCTTCCCTCAGTTCAGCATTAGGGTAATCCTAGCCATTTAATGTCCCTCTTACCAGAAAAAGACTCACCGACCAAAATAGGGTCCCTTACATAACATGAATTTGAACACATCCCAACTTATTATTTTTTTCTCATGACACTTTCTCTTCCTATACACAGATTCACTCCCAACCCACTCCTGCTTCTATCCACCAAATCTCACATTCACTAAATTCGAGTTAAAAATAATTTTTTAAATGAAATTAAAAACAAAAACAAAAACCTGAAAATGAGCTGAATATGTCCTGTAAATCATTTATGGGAGCTTGGTTCAGCGCAGATGGGGTTTCTCCTTTGCCTTCTGATGAACTACCCCTTCAGGATTTAACTTTTTCTTTAAAAACAAAAAGAAAAGAAATGATGAAGACAACCAGCTTGTGTCTATAGTAAGAAATTCTAGAATATAATGATAACCTATGAAGAAATTCCACCAGAAGGTAAGTGGCAGGAGGATGGGGTGCTTTCTGCTTGGATCTCCTTGGAGCATGCACTGGAGCAGAGCCTGGGCTCCGGGTCACAGCCCCGTGCAGCTGCTCCACATCCATGAGCAGAAGCTCACCTTCCTGCAACCTCATTTTCCTCATGGGGTTGCTGGTAAGACTACTCCAGTCCGGCACAAAGAAAGTACGCTCTAAAATCTCCTTGAAAATGAACACTGTGAAATCAATTATAAGTATAGAACATAAGTTTAAAGATGAGTAAGGGGTCTTAAACAGGAAAACAGAATTATTAATTAAATGATCTTGATTAGCTTCCTAAATTTTGTACCAGTATACAGTTTCTGTGATGGCCACAATTTGGTAGAAGAGGAAAGGAATCAAGCAAGAAAACTTAACCAAAGCTAATTTGTAAAAACTCATTCTGTCTCTACCCCAAGGCAGAATGGGGTGGGATGTACACAAAACCTTCAAACACCTGGGTGGAAGGAAAACATTTACAATTATTTACCTCACTTATGTTTGTATAAGAGATTTTTTAATTGCCCGCAAACCATAAATTGGGCTTTCCTGGTGGCTCAGATGGTAAAGAATCTGCCTGCAATGCAGGAGACATGGGTTTGATCCCTGGGTCGGGAAGATCCCCTGAAGAAGGAAATGGTAACCCACTCGGGTATTGTTGCCTGGGAAATCCCATGGACAGAGAAGCCTGGTGGGCTACATACAGTTCATGGCATTGCAAGAGAGTCAGATACAACTTAGCGACTAAACAACAACAAAAATCATAAATTAGCCACAGACAAAAAACCTACTCTGAAATCCCAAATTAAAAGTTGGAAGGGTTAAATTATGGTAGAGCTTTTATGATGGAATAATATGTGATTTTAAATCATACTTTTAAATACTGACATTAAAAAGAACTATAAAAATGATACAAGGGGCTAGTCAATTCATTGGGTTAAATTAAAACTAGGCTCAAACAAAAAACAAACTCAAACTATACCTGGTACAATTACAAGCATGCTTATAAATACATATACAAAAATGAAAACATAAGCTATAAAACACAACAAGATATTAAACGTGGTTACCTCTGGGTGGTGGGCTTATGGATAATGTGTTTTTCTGTATTTCTGAATCTGCTACAGTGGCATTAGTTTATTATGACAGTATTCTAGCAAGAGGAAGAGGTGAGGAAATGAAAGGCAAGTTTGCTTTCTGCTCCTTCTGACATAATAGGCCACACACACAAGAGCCAGAAGCAGATCACTCTGCTGGGAAACTCACTTTTTTAAGACTCAGTACACATAGCATATTTCCTCAGAACATGGAAAAAGTCAATAAATAAATTTGCTTCAGACTAATCCATAAATATGGTTTTCCTAACACCAGAACATCAGAATAGTCCAAGGCTCCAGCCATAGAGCTTTTGAGAATAAAACCTTTCACAATGTTATATTTAGAACAGATAGAAAAGTGAATAGCATTGGGTGATAAACCCTGTAGTTTCCTGTATTTTGTCTGGATTTGTACCTAGAGATGTTACATAAGTCTCTTTTTTTGAGTTACTCTGTTCCTAGACAAAAATAGAATCTTCCCCTAAGGGGGCTAGAAACCTGCATGGAGCCCCCACATGGGCCCAGAGACCTTCACACATATAGGCTGAAACGAACACAGCCTCCCTCCTGCTGTCTGCTTTCAGCCTGTCTTCCAGATCATTTGTCACTTTAATTTCAAATTAAGAACTCTTTAGAGTTGAACTCTCTCCTTTTTTTCCCCTTGATCTTAACCCTCATTCCAGTATTCATTTTTTATTACAAAAGCAGTAAATACACCAATCTGTATAAAGTTAAGAGTACCTCTACATCCCCCTCTACTCCCATTTCTGGAGATAACATCTCCCATGTATCCTGCCACACATTTAATGCATATACAAGCATCTCTTTTTTAAGCTAATAAGACCATGTTATATACACTGTTGGGTATTTTGGTTTATTTACTCCATATTGACAACTTTCCATACACACACAGACTTAGTTTCCTTTCCCCTTTTTAATATGAATCTCAGCTTTCTGAGAGATGGCCTAGCATGGTGAGAGGGAGAGCTACTAGGAGCCTGGTGTCTACTCTTCATATGCTTTGAGAGTAGCTGGATAACCTCTGGGAAAGCCCTAAACCTTTGGCTGCTTCTTCATTCACAAGGAAAGGGGATAGGGGTGTTGGGAGGGGAAGAAAACTTTTTGTGCTTGAAGACTGAGGTTGAAGCAGGTGACCCCTGTAGTTTTAAGAGTTGTATGATAGCCACACCCCCCAAAGATGTTCACATCCTAATTCCCAGAACCTGTGAATATGCTAGCTTTCGTGGCAAAAGGAACTTTGACGATGTGATGAGGTTAGGGATCTTGAAATGGGAAGAGTATCCTGGATCATCCAGGGGGGTCCAATGTAATTAATTACAAGGGTTCTTACAAGAGGGAAACAAGGGGTCAAAGTCAAAGAAAGAGATGTGATGACAGAAGCAGAGTTGGAATGATGCGGAGCCACAAGCCAAGGCATGCAAGCAACCTCTAGAAGTTGGAAAGACAAGGAATGGACTCTGCCCCAAAGCCTCAGAAGGACATAGCCCTTCTGACTGCTTTTAGACGTCTCACCTCCAGGACTGGTAAGAGAATAAATTTATACTGTCTTAAGCCACTGTGTTTATGGAAATTTGTACAAAAGCAACATGAAACTAATACAAGCTGTCACCTCATGGTTCTAAAATGCCTGAGAATCAAGTGAGGAAGCACCTACCCAGAAGGGAAGGTAATCAGAAGGTGATGAAGGTGATAATGGGGAGAAGCAGGAGGGGCTGGAGGAGTGAGGGGAAAGGCAGGGCAGCGGCACAGGGCTTGGGGCTGTGGAGTCTGATGTAGGCTGGCTTACCCTTAGTTCACCCATAAGAACCACTTCCTGTAGTTAAGAGTTGGCCCAGGGTTTGACCTGGGGATGAGGGTCCAACAGTATGGATGCTGGTCTGAGGGTCAAAGGGAAGGGAGTTGAAGAACTGAATCTGGAATTAAGTTCATTTTCCTCCAAGTTTATGCTCTAGGTTTGTTGTGTTGACTTTTTTAAGGCAAGAATTTGGGCAAGGCAGAGCAAACAGAAGGCTGACCAACTGCTGCAGTTTGCCCAGGACTGAAAGTCTTCCCAGAATGCAAGGCTTTCCATTTTATAAAATCGAGAGTCCCAGGTGCACAAAGATGACTTGGTCACCTTGGCTTATGGCTTAAAGACCCTTCCCAGACCAGGACAGTGGCTACAGGGTCACCTATAACACCACCAAAACGCAAAAACACACACACTCGGGAAGAGGCTGAGAGAATGGAAGTGGGAAGAGCCCAGCAATCCAAGATCAAGGAGATCTCTAAGCGAGAGACTGCAGTCAGAGGAGATGTGCTGAGTGTTTATAAGATTCCAGGGGGCTGTGATAGAGTGAGGGGCCAGTGTCTGATGAGGGTCACCCTGTGGATCCTGAAGACACCAGGGATGGGACAGGGCTTAGAGTCAAAAGGAAGACTTGAGCCATGTGCCGAAGTCCTCAAGAAAGGAGGGAGGTCGGGAGACAGTAGAGCAGAGGTGAGGGGAAGAGGGAGGTCAGCTGAATGCTCAGAGCCTCAGTGGAGCAAGGGTTTAACACGAGGGTGAAGAGAACTGGTCTGGAAGCTGCAGAGGGAATAAACAGGACCCTGGCCACATGACTTCTCATCTTTTCTACTCAAAAATTCTGCCATATACAGGTGGGGATAAATTCTTCTGCTGTGGGTTCATGATTTGACCCTGATTTTTGAGAGCCCTGCATTTTGGGCAGGACAGGGGTTCCCTGTTGAAAAGCTTCATTGTAACCACTTCTCTGCCTCAAGCAATTTACCAGATTCACAAAAAAGGCTCAAAAATACCCCAGTGGGCAGCCTGTACTGTTGAGTAAGAGAGTTTCTAGAGAATGCCCTCTGCACTGAGCACTAAGGTATTTGGTAAAACAAACAAACAAAAAACAACAATAAAACGAAGTGAGGCTGGGCTGGAATCCTGCGTCCTCTACTTACTAGCTGGGATCATTTGGCAAATCCTTTCACCTCTCTATGCCTGTTTCCTAATCTGTAAAACGGAGACATCAGATGACCCCGAGGCACTAGCACCACGCTCAGAGCATCATCACTACTGCCTGTGGAGCACAGGAATTTGCCAACTGGAATGGCACAGACCCATCAGCCATTCCCTGCTTCTCTGATAACAAAACCCAACTTTGTTTGGGGATGGCAGCCTGCCCAGCTCACTTCCTTTCTCAGCTGCCCTTGCTGTAGCCATGTGACCTGGTTCTGGCCAATGAAGTACAAAGAGAAATATGTCGGGGAGAAAGGAGGTTTTTGAAAAAAACTTCTGCCTTCCTGAAAAGGAGGAGAAACAGAGGCTGATGCCCACATTCCCCCTTTTCACAGCCCTGGATACAAAGGTGATGTCTGACGCTATGGCGGTTATATCATAATCACGGGGCAAACATGAGCGCCGTAAGTAGTGGAGAGAAAAGAAGCATGGGTTCCTGATGACACACTGGGCACTCGAACCAAAGCAGGCGATCGCCTACCCTGAGTGTTGTTAAGAAAAATAAATCCCAATTTACTTAATTACTTTGTTTGGGGATTATAGCTAACTGTAACTGAATACATTTCTAAAAGATACAGGGGCTCAGCTTGCCTATTTAAAGGCGGCCCCTACAAAGGCACAACATATTCGGGATTCAGGTCTTCTGCGTCTATCAAGAGGTTTGTCAAAGAAAGGAATCAGGTGCTACAGCACCTAGCACTAACCTCCTTCTTTTTTCCCAAAGAGGATGCAGACAGGGTGGTACCAAAATGGCAGGAGCACAATGTTTAGGTGTGCCTGAGGGTACCTTGGGAAAGTCCGGCTCAGCAAAGAGGAGCTGCCACCCTCAGGGCTGAGCAAGAAGCAGATAAAGCCACTTCCCAAAGCTTGGCCTTAGTCCAAGCCCTGCTAGGGATAAACCATCCGACAGAGTAAAGGGAAGCTGATTCCGCCAGGAGTCATGTCACCAGGCTATTTAATTGCTCACTCACAAAAATCACAGAGCTGGTTCTGCATTATGGTCGTGAGTAATAATGTAAATTTATTTAAGACTGCTGCTCCTCTTTTATGCCAACCACACCGCATCCAAACAAAAGCATCCTGAACAGCCTCAAATGAACTAAATGTTTGCGTTTGGTAAGCCCCTCTGCTTCCTTTCCCTAGCTCCACACTCAGATTGGAAAAGTGAGATTTTAAATCAGAGCCTGGTTCCTTACAAAAGCAAAACTGAGAAAAGACAACAGTGATGGAGAAACTAAAATGATAACCCCCAAACCCCCATAAACCAAACCCCAATCCAGGAGCTTCCCCAGGCCGTGTCCACAAGAGCTCGCGGCGCTCGCCTCCCCTGACAACCCCCTACACTCCGCTCAGCTTGGGAACGGCAAGAATGAGATCAGTTTGCTTCGCCCAGGCAGGTGATGACGGTAACTGGTCCCACGATCCCTCGTCAGGACAGCGGCCAGGAGCTGCTCCGCCCAGAGGCGGGGTGGCCTTCGCCAGCGGGCGGGGGACTCTCAGACGTGCTGGGAGCCCGCGAGGGTCCAGCTCGGGCCCCCCACAAGCGCATCCGGGGGATCGGGCCCTCATCCAGGGCGGTGGCGCGGGTCTGGCTCCGGGTCCAGGCCGCCCCACTCCATCCTGCTCTCCCCCGCCCCGCCCCGCCGGTCTCCTTCCCACCGCCCGCCTCCCGGAGCGCAGCCCCCGCCGCGGCCCGCACTCACACTCCACGTCGTGCAGCTTGGCCCGCTCCTCCTCCAGTTTGCCCTTGAGGCTCTCGGCCTCGCTCTTGAGCGACGCCAGCGTCTCGTTCTCATGCAGCCCGTCGGCTGCCATCTTCGCGCGGGGACGCGGCGGGAGGGAAGCGGGGATGCGAGTTAGCGGGCGGCGGAGGCCGGGCCGGCTAGCGGGCGCCCAGCCGCCACCGGCGCAGCTCCAGCCGCCTCCCCGAGCGCGCCCCGCCCTCCGGCGCTGACGCCGCCGCTGAGAGCCGGGCTGCTGAGGCCAATCCTCCTCCCTCTCCGCCGGCCGCAGGCACAGGGCCGCGCCCCCGCGCCCCCGCCGAGGCTAACGTGAGCGCACATCCTGCCGGCACGCAGCAACGTTGTGCCCATTTTGCCGGTGGAAAAACCAAGGCTCGGAAGTGATACGCAACTTGTTGAAGGATGCGCACTTAGTGAAGGCTGGGCTGGGAGTCCAACCCAGGACTGCTCCTGCTCCTGGGAGTTTGGCGAAGTCCCAGTGGTAGAGCCCTTCCAATGCCCCTTCCTCCCACCTCCCCTGTTTGGGACTTGATGTTTAGGTGTGCCTGAGGGTACCATGCTTGATATACATGTTTGGTACACATGTGAAATGACTGGACAGAGTCATTTGGATGTCTCCACAGGAGACATCTGAATGTTTCACGTCTCCCCTATTTAGGACCCAGTGGCTTCTGACTGAAGAGAGTGGATGAGAGAGAAGAGGGCAAAGGGGCCTGGCTTGCGCCAAGGGTACGCTCTGATTCCCGGTATCTCTAATGCTTCCCCTACGACGCCACAAACTGAAAACTTTCTTTGTTTATTGACTTAATGGCAGAAAGCAAAGAAGAACTAAAGAGCTTCTTGATGAAAGTGAAAGAGGAGAGTGAAAAAGTTGGCTTAAAGCTCAACATTCAGAAACTAAGATCATGGCATCCAGTCCCATCACTTCATGGCAAATAGATGGGGAAAGAGTGGAAACAGTGGCAGGCTCCAAAATCACTGCAGATGGTGACTGCAGCCATGAAATTAAAGGACACTTACTCCTTGGAAGGAAAGTTATGACCAACCTAGACAGCATATTAAAAAGCAGAGACATTACTTTGTCAACAAAGGTCCATCTAGTCAAGGTTATGGTTTTTCCAGTAGTCATGAATGAATGTGAGAGTTGGACTATAAAGAAAGCTGAGCGCCGAAGAATTGATTCTTTTGAACTGTGGTGTCAGAGAAGACTCTTGAGAGTCCTTTGGACTGCAAGGAGATCCAACTAGTCCATCCTAAAGGAAATCAGCCCTGAATATTCATTGGAAGGACTGATGCTGAAGCTGAAACCTCAATACTTTGGCCATCTGATATGAAGAACCAACACATTTGAAAAGACCCTGATGCTGGGAAAGATTGAAGGCAGGAGGAGAAGGGGAGGACAGAGGATGAGATGGTTGGATGGCATCACCAACTCGATGGACATGAATTTGGGTAAACTCCACGGGTTGGTGATGGACAGGGAGGCCTGGCGTGCTGCAGTCCATGGGGTCACAAAGAGTCAGACATGACTGAGCGATTGAACTGAACTGAACTAATACAAAAAATAAAGCTAGTTCTGGCTTCTGAAAAGCTCCGGGGTCTTTCCTGTTCTTGGTTTTGCTTTTCTCTTATTCACTAGAGAATCAAGTCCCTGTCCTGGGGGGAGCAGCCAAAGAAAGTGGTGATGGGGTCAGGGACCCAGAAGGACCCAGACTCGGGGCTTCTGAGCCCTGCTCAGTGATCTCAGACCAGTCACTTGTGATGGGTCACTCCACCTTAGAATGAAGGGTTGTGGCAGTTCCCTCAAGGAAGCAAATTAGTGACTTTGTGGCAGACTCAAGCGTCTGTGCTTTCCAGTCCCTTTCATGCCAGGCACTATTCCAGTGCTTTACATTAGTAACTCACAACATTCACCCTTAATGGGCACTGTTGTCACCTCTGTTTTACAAATGAGGCACAGAAAAGTGAGATGATTTGCTTGGTTCACTCTGCCAGAAACAATTTCAGAGTTCTTGGAGCAAATACTAAGAGCACAGGCTCTGTCTAGATCCCACTGCCTGGGGGGTGAATCCCGGTTGTGCTGTTCTGCCTTGAGTGGCTTCCTCAGTTTCTCTGTGTCTCGGGCTCCTCATCTGTAAATGGGGAGAATACCTTCCTCATAGAATCCTCATAAAGAGTGACTGCATAGAGCATTCAGAGCAAAGCGTGGCACACAGTTATGTGCTCCTTCTTCTTATGAAGGCTGCCTGGTACATGTGAGCAATTAACAGGAAGTATGACACTGGGTCATGGGGACACCTCTCACAAGGCCATCTCAGAAGGCCTGGGAAAAGCAGCATCCTCGTATCACCTCTTCAGGACCTCATGGCCCACCGTGGGATACGTGTGCCTGACTCAGGGTCTGCGTGTTCGTGAAGACCTGGGGTGAGTGGAGCTTCATACAGGAGTGTGCCCTCTTCTGAAGGTTCTGTGTAAAATAACCCCCAAACATCCTCCAATCTAGGGAGTTTACCATCTGCAGAGGAAGCCAAGGAATGCTTTAATGTCTGGCAAAGTTTGCAAGGGCTTCCCTCATAGCTCAGTTGGTAAAGAATCCACCTGCAATGCAGGAGACCTCAGTTGGATTCCTGGGTCAGGAAGGCCCCTGGAGAAGAGAAAGGCTACCCACTCCAGTATTCTAGCCTGGAGAATTCCATGGACTATAGTCCATGGGGTTGCAAAGAGTTAGACGTGACTTTCACTTTCAAAGTTTGCAAAGTGCCTTCCTTTACTTTGCTGTGCACTGCTTTTTTAAAGTGTAAGTCAGAAAAGTTATCTGCTACATTTCAGCAGTGGTGGAGTTAGAGGGTTGCCCCATCCATGAAAAGTACCCAATGGGGGCTGTGTCTACACAATCCCAAACACCTGGATTAAAAAGTTAGCTGTTAGTCATTTGGATGTCTCTGCAGTCAAAAGAATCTGTCTGAATATTTGGGAACCTTCCAAGTGCTCGTGGTGGAGCAGATGACAGTCCTCTGAAGAACATCTCCAGGCAGGGTTCTGACCTGGGAAGAAATCTGTGATGCTAACAGAGGACCTGACATCTGGGATTCTGGGCTCCTTCTGTCCACAGGGAACGTTGTTTCAAGTAGAGAAGAGCTAGATTAACACATAGTACTGCCCCAGGATGGTAGGGCCATCAGAAAGCAGGTTTAAGAACTGAATGTCCTCAGCTTGCAGTGTGCAGATCCAAGTTTAGAACAAAATGTGCTGCAGGTAGAAGCCCATTACAATGAACCTGAATCCTAGGACATCAGGATTACTATACTGTACCAAAACCTGCTGCTTATTTGCCATTTGCTTTACAGGAATAATTTTTTAAAATGTGTTCACTGTTAGGAGTTACAGCGGGACCAAAAGGATGAATACGATTGTCCCTTCAGTTGGATAAAATGTGAAAGTTATCTTTCCCCACTTAGGTAAGTGTCTTGGTTTTTGTTCTCTCATTGTGTCCACGATGGGGATTTCCTACTGAGCCTGTGGGGAAGAGTGCTTTACCACTTGTGACCAGGTGGGGGCTCCACTCAGCTGCACTGCTGAACACAGCTTTGCAAATTCTCTGAGACAGGACTCATTCCTAGAGCCTCAGCCAGACTGTGGGCATTGCTGCCACAGGATCTGAAGCCTGTGCAAAGCCGTCTCTGGTGAAGATTGATTTGTATACTCTGAAAAGTGCCAGGTTTTTTGTTCAGCCCCTACCCTGGCTGAAGGCTTAGGCCCAAGGAACAGTTTTCCTTGAGCTTGATTTTACTCATAACTGAGGCCCTATATTGGAGAAGGAAATGGCATATACTTCAGTCTTCAACAGAGCTGTTCCTAGGGACAGCTGGCACAAAGCCTTTGGGAGGGTGCTCCCTGGCTGTTTATTTACCAGAGTTCCTTTAAGCTTGCTTGTTTGCCAAGCTGACTAGGAGAAGACAGAAGGAAAAAGCATTAGCTCTAAAAACTAATAAGCTAAAACATTTATTGAGCACTTTCTCTGCTGAGTATTAGTCTAAACACTTTATAAAATAAACTCATTCTCCCCCCTCCCCAAACCCTGAGATAGATGCCACTATTGTTGTTTTCTGATGGGAAAACAGATCTCCTGGCAGAGCTGAGATCTGCTGGCACAAGGCCCCTGAGAAACATAACTGGGAGTTGAAGCCAGGCCATCAGACACAAAAGCTCACATCCTAAACCCTCACACTGTACTGTCTCACTCAGCCTGGGTGTGATGCAAATGTTCGTGTGTGTGTACACTGATTCTATGGCAACCCGCCAGTCACAGGACCCTCACATTAGACATTATTTAAAGACAGGTAATGACTTAAATATTTTTTTAAAAAGTGGCACTTACAATTTCTGCACATAGTGAACAGTAGTTGAGCTGTTCAGATTTCTTGAAAACTGGTCTCAGAGCCCGTTGTTTGAAGCATCTGTCACAGGAGCCAAATACGTTAACTAAAAAGGTCTGATCCATATTTTACCCCAGCTGACGCTGGAAAAGAGGGAGAAAAAAAGGGAGGTGTGTGTGTGAGAAAAGTTTCACAAATTAAAAACAACCTTTAACAAGCTCTTTAGTCTTATTTCTCCGATTTCTTGGGCATTTCATAACAACTGAAAGTATTATGAAACAGTCCTAAAATTTTATAATGGTCTGCAAATTTTTACTTTCTACTGTTTGTTCAAAAGTACAAAAGAAACTTTGTATTAGACTTTAATAAACTTTGTATTAACATGGTAGTTAGCATAGATGTAAAATCAACTTCTTGAGCTGAAAGCAGATAAAGTGAGTTGTTAGACAAAGCGTGCATCACCCTCCCATGCAGCTTCTATTTTCTTTCTTTCCTTTTTTCCTCCTTTCTTTCTTGTTTTCTTGGCCATACATGTGGCATGTGGGATCTTAATACCCCAACCAGGGATCAAACCCTCACCCCCTGCATTGGAACCATGAAGTCTCAACCACTGGACCACAAGGGAATTCCACAATACATGTTTTTGTTGACTTTTTTTAAAAAAAGAAAGAAAAAGAGATAGAAAGGGGGGGAAGGGATGTGTGTATATGTATGAGAAAAGCCAATGGAAACAGCTTTTTAAAACCTCATCTTGGGACTTCCTTGTCGGTGGTTGAAGCTCTGCTCTTCCACTGCAGGGGACTTGGGTTCAATTCCTGGTCGGGGAACTAGGATCCTGCATACCACGAGGTGTGGCAAAAAAAATCAACTCACCTTCCTGTTATCATGGTAGTTGCTCAGACCTATGCAAATAAAGTCTATGCAGTTAATTTGTAACCTTCAATTTATTACAACATGCTGGGTCAACACCAGCTCATTTATTTAATCAGTAAGAAAGTATCAGACAATAGATTTTCTGAACAGACATGGACACAATTGATTTTTGCAGTACAGTATTTTAATCCTGTGGGACCTCACAATATTGTTGTTGTTGTTTAGTCTGTAGGTTGTGTCAACTCTTTTGTGACCCCATGGACTGTAGCCTGCCAGGCTCCTCTGTCATGGGATTTCCCAGGCAAGAATACTGGAGTGGGTTGTCATTAGCTCCTCCAGGGGATCTTCCCCACCCAGGAATCAAACCCACATCTCCCGCATTGACAGGTGGATTCTTTACCACTGAGTCACCAGGGAAGCCCCTTGCAGTGGATTCTGTAATTTAAAACTTAAAAAAATTTCTCCCCTCAAGATGAAGTTTTGGAGTAAAGATTAAGAGTCAGAAAACCTGGAGCCTGACCCCAACCAAGTAAATGTGGTGTTGGTTCCCTGTAAGGAACACACCTCATTTAATGAAACATTTGCCAGTCACAGATCCAGGGGTCACTGCCTGTCCACCCAGGTCACCGAAGGGAGTGCAACCTTGAGCAAACAAGCATTTGTGCTAAAGGGTAGGGTTCTGGCTGACCCAATCCTGGCCCCACTACTTGGGCAAGTGACTTCACCTCTCTGCATCTTTGCTCATCTGTTAAATGTGGATCTTAGAATCTGCCATCGTGGGGGTGTCAGGGGAATTATGAGAGATAGCACATGAAGTATTTAGCGCAAGGCTGGAATATAGGGAGTGCTCCGTGGACGTTCCGCTGCCCTCTGAGTGGCTACAACAGCAGAAGCCGTGGCAGCAGGGAAAAGGAGGGGAGTGGGGATGAGGCTGGAGATGAGGAAAAAGCAGAGAGGAGTCTGCGGCCACGTTCAGACGAGATGAAATCCTGTACTAAGGCAGTGCCATGGGATGGATTTGGACCGTGCTTCCAAAGGAGAGGGAACTGGACTTGGTGATATTTGGGGAAGAGGGGAGGGAGATGCCTAGGACGTCTCTTAGGTTTCTGTTTGGAAGGCTGAGTGGTCGGGCTGCCACTGCTGGAGTTTGAGGACCAGGGGGTGAAGGTGGGAGGCACAGCCATCATAGCCACACCAACTTAATACGTGTTCCAGAGAGGGCCACGTCAGGTTCAAAGGAGAGATCCTGTGAGTGTAAAGAGCTTTGGGGGCACTGGCCTGAACGCTTGAACAGAGTCCAAATTGAGAGGGATGTATTTTGGGGCAGGTGGCAGTGGAGACACCACTGGGGGGATGTCTACCATGCAGGGGTCACCATGGGGCTGGGGAGAGACCAGGGAACTCAGGAGTTGAAGTGCACCCCCACTGCCGAGAGGTGGCTGCAGCATTCTTGAGGTCTCTAAGGAACAAAGGAGTAGAAGGCAGTTCCCCAAGGACGAGGGATCCCAAGGGAATCAGCTACCGACCACTGCGGAGTGCTGGCCCTCTCACAGCCACTCAGGGAGGGAAGCAGGACATCTGTGTTACCACAAGGGAGATACTGAGGGATTAACAAGCGCAAGGTCAGTGATGGAGCCTGAATCTGTACGCAGAGGAACTCCACGACCCTTACCACAGAGCCAGCACCATCGAGCTGCTCTGCGTTGTCACAAAAAGAGTTAAAGAATGGGAAAGGGCCTGCCACCAGGGGCTGGCCTGGGGTGGGGGCCTGGTAATGCTGCCCCCGCCTCCCCCACCCCCGCCACTGCCCAAACCTGCCAAGGGGGCCAGTCACAAGGTCGTGCTCCAAGTAATAGCATTAGGAAGGTGAGCCACGGGTTTTCAGCAGGGAGTGACGTCATTCAAGTGGATTATTCCAGCATTTGCACTTCTGCAAGTAGGTCAGAGAGAGAGTGTACAGCAGGAAAATCAATTAGGTTAAGAGACTGTTGTCAGGTACTGGAGAAGAGGAAATAAGCTCTGGACAGAGTAGTAGCTGCAGGAATGGAAGGTGAGAGGAACCGAGGAACTAAGTGCAGAAGGAAGAGAAGGATGACTAGGAATTATGGGAGATCGACTCCCACAAAGAGAGAGGTAGAAAAATTGCCACACAGAAAGACATATCATATGATATCACTTATATGTGGAATCTTTTTTTTTTTTAAAGGAACAAACAAAATTATTTATAAAACAGAAGCAGAGCCATGGATGTAGAAAACATACTTATGGTTACCGGGGATGAGGGGCAAGGATACATCGGGAGATTGGGATCGACATATACACACTACCGTATATAATGTAGATAATGAATAAGTACCTACTATATAGCACAGGGAACTCAGTACTCTGTAATGATCTATAGGGGAAAGAGTCTAAAAAAGAGTGGATATATGTGTAACTGATTTGCTTTGCTGTACACTTGAAACTAATACAAAATTATAAATTAACTATACACCAATAAAATTTTTTAAAAATTGCCAATATTCCAAATCTGGATAGAGACTTTTCCCATACTGAATTTTATATTTTTTTTCACATTATAAGAGAGGTACGTGTTCATTATACATAATTGGAAATAGAAGGACATGAAGAGGGAAAATCTGTCATCAACATGCCTTGTTCTAACAAGTAACTGACCTCTGTTAGCATTTTATGTTTTATTCTAGAATCTCCATAGGCACCTATGTGTATACATTAAAAAAAATTGGAATTACATGCCATATGCAATTTTGAACTTTAGTTTTTAGCTTAATAGTGTTTTCATCTTTGCATGTCATTGCATATTCTTGGAAAACACCAATTTTTAAATGGAGATCACGTCTTGAGTTGTATCAACCATAAATCATATTGTATAGCTAGCATTTTAGATGTGGTTGGTTGAACATGAGCAAGTGACAAAGTAAACTTGGAAGATTATAGCATTTTAAAACTATAAATGTTACACATGCTCATTGTAGAAAATTTGGGAAAATCAGAAAGGTATAAGGAAGAAAATAATCACCCATAATCCCATTGCCCTGAGAGACTCCATTTCACATTTTAGCTATGCAGGAATAGATTTTTAGGACCAGGGGTTATACTGTTCATGTGCACTCTTTATATTTTTACATCCTGGTATTTTCCACTTAGTTTTTATAACATGGGCTAAATTTTAGTAGTCTATTGTACTTATTGAAAATAATAATTTTTATGATGAGGGAACTTTTCGCAGCTAGAGCAAAAGCTTCAGTGGGCACTTCGACAAGAAAAAAAAAATACCCCATTTTAACAAATTCTGACATGAGATTGCTCTGCAGTAGGAGTTACCTAACCCTAAGCCAAGCACAAAATTTCTTTTAAATGTTTCACTTAAATATACAGTTCCAAAAAAATTTACCAAATCACCTACTACCCCATGATTATTATTTTAAAAAGTCAGTGCCAAGGATAGAAAGTCAAAAGTGAAAGTTCCCATTACCTGCCCTATACTCAGTTCCCTGAGTTTGGAGGCTATTCTTCCAGAGTTCTCTGATGCCATAGATAAAGCTTGTTAGTTATATAAATGGAACTGTTAGCCACTTGCTTTTTTGCCTAACTTATTCTGTTACTGTTTACAGAGCTATCTGTTTTTTGGTAATAGCTTTAGTATTATGTTATACTATGGAGTGATGGAGTATCACAGTTTAATAAGCCAACATCCTACTGTAGGATATATAGGGTACCCCCAGTTTTCACTTTTAAAATTGTGCTTCATTGACCCAATTAAAAATGGGCAAAATTACCCTCATACCCTGCTGGTGGGAATGTAAAATGTTGCCGCCTCTGTGGAAAACAGCTTGGCAGTTACTCAAGAAGTTAAACATGGTTGCTACCAAATGACCAAGCAGATTTACACCTGGGCATATTCCAAGACCATCAAATACATATGTGCCCATAAAAATTTATACACGAATATCTGTAGCAGCATTTAAGCCAAAGTGGAAACAACTAACATGTCCATCAACTGAGGAATGAATAAAGAAAATGTGGTCTGTTCATACAGTAGACTCTTATTTGGCAATTAAAAAAAGGATCAAGTTCTGATGTGCTACAACATAGATGAACCTTGAAAAGTTTACGCTAAGTGAAATAAGTCAGATGCAAAAGGCCACAAATTATGATTCCATTTATACAATACATCCAGCATAGGCAAGTGCACAGAGACAGAAAGTAGATTAGAGGTTGCCAACAGGTGGGAGGTAGGGGGTTGGAGTGACTGTTTAATGAGTATGGGGTTTCTTTTTAGGGGTGACGGAAATTTTCTAGAGTTAGATAATGTAATTTGCTTGTGAATATACTAAAACCCACTGAAATATATGCTATAAAATAGTTTTATGTTGTGTGCAATTGTATCTCAGTACAGATTATTTTTAGGTGGGCAAAAACTTGGACACTTAGCAAATGCAGATATTCATATGGTCAATAAACAGATAAAGAGGTGCTCAACATCATTAGGTGCCAATGAAATGCAAGTTAAAACACACTGTGAATCCACTATTTACCCACCAGAACACCTAAGAGTAAAAAGACTGATGGCATGAAGTGTGGGTGAGAATGTAGAGAACTGGACCACTTCAGCTGGTAAGAGAATAAACTGGTACAACCACACTGGAAAACTGATTGATAGGACCCACTAAAGCTATGCAAACCTATCATTTTACTCCTTGATATATACTCAACAGAAATGAATACTTACATCCTCAAAAAAGAAAAAAAAAACATGAATAAGAATGTCATAATAGTTTTATTCATAATAGCCCCAAGCTGGAAAAACCCAAATATTCATCAACTTAGATAGATACATAAATTGTGATATGTTCATCTAATAAAAAAGAATAAACTGCTGATACACATGGCAATGAATGGGTGAGTCTCACAGGCTTTAAAACTGTGTAATGTTTAGTGTTAGAAACCTCTTTCTATTCCATACGCTGCACTCCAAGATTTACGTTGACATGTGAAGTGTTATGTGGGTCATTTTTAAAACTGACTAAATTGTACAGATGCTTAATTTGCCCCTGATGTCAATACTAAATATATTTTGAAAACAAAGCACCTATTTCAGAAGAAATACATGTGAAATGTGGAAAAATTAGAACATACAGATTAACTACCATAACATCCTTTACCTATACTCTCACTGCCCAGAAAGACCCCTGTCAACAACTTGGTATGCACACATCTGAACACTTTTCTGAGCATTTAAGGAAGCCTGAGCACTCTAATGTTAACACATACATACCTTCCAGAGAGTCAACGCTTGAAACCGATCAGCAGAATGTGGAGAAGATAGAGCCGCGGCTTCAAGGTGCTAAGGCAACTGCATCCGTCTAACTAATCTCCTTATCTGGACTTTACAGCTCAGCGGCTCTCTTCCTTCCCACCTCCGGCTCTGTGTTCACAGCTGGGGCAGGTGCTGCAGGTTGCATCACTCACTCACGCTTTAGGCCTTCTGACCATCCATACCGCCAGGTTCCCTTAGGAACCCCGTGGACCAGTTTTTTTTTTTTTTCTTTTTTTTTTACTCTGTGCGACCCCAGAGACGGCAGCCCACCAGGCTCCCCCGTCCCTGGGATTCTCCAGGCAAGAACACTGGAGTGGGTTGCCATTTCCTTCTCCATCGTGGACCAGTTTTTAGAGCTCAGTTCTCTGCTCTCTGCAGGAAGCAGAGTTTGGCAGGTTTACCCCCATGAATTCATGCCCTGCTTCACTGAGTGACCCCGACATTTACCTGTTACTGAAGGTTAGCAGCAGCTCCTGCCTTTTCACAGTCCTCACCCCATCAGTACCTCATGGTTTTGGCCACCCTTGCCACCTTTGGCTTTGTAGAACGGATCAAGACAGTGCTGTGAGTGCTCCCTTACCCCTTTCTCCATGCGTACGCTTTTCAGGCTCTGCAGGTCCCCATGTCTTCAAACAATAACTACTCTTTCCCAAGACTGACCCCCTACAAACCCTGCCGCCTCCAGTAGGACTCTGCTCCTGAAGTTCCACTTGCTAGCATTGAGATGAGCTTTTCTCCAGGAGCTCACAGGGTAGCAGAGGAACAGCCAGTGTTACTGTCCTATAGCCCATGATGGGTGCTATAAGACAGGATGCATGAGTTATGGGAGCCGAAAAGGAAGAGTGATGGGCTCTTTGTGGTGTAGGGGAGACCTGGAAGGGGCACAAAGAAGGCAATCTGTGTGAATCAAAACCCAGCCAACTCTCTGCCAAGTAGCCCCTAATGCTGGCACAGTCTGGGAGCTAAATGGAGACACAGCCGAGGAGGGCATATTTACTTCCTCGCTAAAAAATTTTATATATATTTTATGAGGTATTATGAATCTGTAACGTTTCCAGCATCTTTAAGTATGACCCTTAAAGAAAAGCATAAACCTTGTGCACTTAGGAAAAATGTAATCTCCTGGCAAATAAGAGAATTTGACCCAGATCATGTGGTAATTTTATTGATTAAAATGTTACAAAGTTCTACTTCTCATTTCTTCATATACAATATATCTGAGTGAACTAAATTAAATCATTTATGATATGAAGACGTTATTACATATTGGAAGGGTGATGTTGATTCATCATCATATATTATTTCTACTCCTAAGATATATGCCCATATTACAGAATCACAGCCATGGCCTGTGACTTTGGGGAGGTATGGAAGAGCACTGAATCCACAGGCTAGGAGTGCTTATCAAGTTATGTTTTATGTTCTGAAAGGAAGAAATAAGGAAGCCTGGGGGAACAAGGAATAGTCAGTTCCCACAAAACTTGGGAGATTTTTCAAAAGAAGGAACTGACATAATTTTTCAGTTATTTTTTATGAGGAAATCTTAAAACATATTTGAATGCTGATAAGACAGAAAAAATCATTTAGGTTGCCTTTTCAAACTATTTTTTTTAAGTCATTGTATGAAAGATATTAAACAATGAAAAGTTATGGCAAATATGTTGGCAGAGAAAATTCAATGACATGTTCTTTTGGAGGAGATGTTAAATGATGTGGGAGTTAGACCTGAATGATATATTAGTTTTAAATGAATATTTACATAAAATACTTCATGATTTATTTCAGATTGAATTAAAGTGAATATTCTCTTAAAAATTAGAGGGGCCTGAAATAAATATTTTTTAATGCAGAAGTGTCTTTAGTAAGAAGAGTTGGTGAAGCACCCCCACCCTCATCAAGCAAGTGTGAGGGTGAGAGAATTTCTGATGGGTCATGGTCAAATGGGATTATTTGAAAGACAATCCTGGAACCCATTTGTGGCTTCATAAATATCTGGGCTTCACATGAACCTTAGAAAACAGGATAAGCTGTGTCCCGAGAGTCTCACTCCCACTGGGTGGACCCTTGTCACAAGATAGAGGCACCAGGCAGAAAATATGAGTATTGCAGGAATTCTAGTAAAATTTGGCAGAGATTCCAAAGGTAGACGTGGCCTTTCCAACCTCAACTGGTGTGTGTTAATTCTTACAAGATGACAGCGGCAGCACCATCACCATGAGCAAGAGGAGATGTGGCCCATTTGGGAGAATTCTTATTTTCTTCATTAAATCACATTCCAAAGCATCTCCAGTTCCAATCAGGTGTAAGCCACATCCCTCTTATTTGAGCTTCACTGAGCTTCCGAAAGAAAAGTGCACTTATGCTCTTTTCTCCTGCTATAACCTATTGAGAAAGCCAAGCTTAAAACTGCTGGGGATTTGGATCATTTCCAGAGCATGTGGAGAGGGAGTGAAAGGAAATGTGACTTGAAAGAGGTATTTGGTGTCCAACATCAGGTGTGATGAATCCTCTCTGCTGTTTAGGAGAGCCTGAAATGAGAACCAGGGGGAAAATGAATAAGGAAACTAGTGCACTCTGCTGTGTTGCTGTCTGGAAGTCAAGAGTAAGGAAAACACAACAGTGAAAAACTCCTTTCAAAATCATGTGAGATAACACACACAAGAGTTTTTCAACAGCACAGCACAAGGTGAAATGGTCTATTTGGGTCTTCCAGGCCAGCTCTCGTGAAGACTTACTTGCTCTTTTTCCACTTCAGAAGTTAATTTCCCCCAGGATGGGCTGACTGTAAATCGATCTAATTTCTATTCTTACCTATTCTCATGGCATAATTCTCAGCTCATGAGTGGAGCTCAGTATTAAATTTTTATTGCATTCATAATTATTTTTAGTTCAGTAGTTTGCAAACCTTTTGGTCTCAGGACCCCTTTAAAATCTTAAAATACTGAGGACCCCAAACAGCTTTTGTGCATGTGGTTAGAGCCATGGATATTTATCATATTAGTAATAAAGCAATAATTTAAAATACTTATTAATTCATTAAAATAACAAGAAAAGCCCAAGACATATTAACATATTTTTATTGAAAAATAAATCAAATTTGAAAGAAAATAAAAAAAAAACTACTGAGAAGTAGTATTGTTTTTTATAATTTTGTAAATCTTTTTAATGACTGACTTAATATGACAGGCGGAATCTTGTATCTGCTTCTGCATTCACCTGTAGTGATTTGCTATTCTGGTTGAAGCGTGTGAAGAAAAGTCTGCCTCACACAGGTATATATTTGGAAAAAGGAAGACTTTGCAGACTCTGAAATTATCTCAAGGATCCACTCCTCCCCACCTCACCAAAGACTCTTGAATGAAACTTTGAGAACTGCTGCCCTAAGGCATTGGGAAAGAAACTTCAGGGATTAAAATAAGAAAAAATGAGTACATAGGTCCTCTGTTTCCATTCAGCCTCTGCTCCCTTGTCTATACGCAAAGACTGATGGGAAACAAGACATGCTGAAGGAATGTAGACTGCGAGCCATGGATTTGGTGCTTTCAGTCCTTTCCCACCAGGGCTAAGATGGGTTCTGAAAACGGGGCATTTGACAGGGAAGATTTCTGCCACTTTTCCTGTGTGCCTTTCCTTTGTAAATTTGGTACATGTACTTTAATTCTGAACTTCTACAGTGGTAATTATATATCACTTTCTCATACTAAAAATTAAAAGGCACAGCTTAAGCATCTCACCTGCACTTTGCGAACGAAGGATGGAGTCACTCTTTTTTCAAAGTCATCTATAGGTGTGTATGAATTAAGAATCTTTATGATCTGCAAACAATGCATAAGATGGTATAAGGCCACGAAAAGGATAACTTTGTCCATGAAATGATGGTTCCAGTCGTCTGGGAACAGTTGGGAACCACAAGTGGTTCCTTAATACTGTAATTTGGCTCTAGGAACCATGTGTTATTTTTTCCCCAAGAAAAGAGAAAACAAGCTGAGAAGAGCATAGATGGGAGCAAGGACATCATTTAATTAGATGACTGTGAGATAATTCCCCATTTCCAGACTCCTTCTCCACTCCTACATCCTCTCCCCACACACACACATCTGTGGTTTTGTGGGCAGGGAATGTACCATACGTGCTTTTAGGTTTTCAAGGTCTAGAGTCAGTATTTAATAAATGCTTGTTAGGTAAGTGGGTGGGCCATGGAGATATGTATGCTCCCCAAAGAGCACAGAGAGATGCAAATGCACCCCATGCCAGCTAAGCCAGGAAAGAGGATGCCAGTCACATGATCTGCTGGTGACGATCAGGGAGACACTACACAAACCCGATTACCTGCACGGCAGACAAGGAGGTACAGCGTTCGTAGATCTCCTTGGCATCACTGTCGGTGGTCTTCTTCACCTGAAGCAACCATGCTGCCTGTGAGAGAGGCTCCAAAGTTTCCTTGGCCAAGTTGTTCTGTAAATTCTTATCTTTAAGCCATTCTTCTAAGTAACTGATGTTGCACCTGGAGTAAAAGGCAGAGGAGCAGAGAACAGTGGGTGATCCATTTAGAACACTTCAGGGGAGGATGTAGAGTCCCCCAGCATGTCCTAACATGGTACCAGTGTTCACTGAGATCCTTAGGACCATGTCCAGCAGTTTCTTCATTTGTAACAAGAGGGGGCTGGGCCAGATGATCAGCTCTCATGATCCATGATTCTAAGGATCATGATGGTCTAGGGTGAGCGGCCATAATAGCAATAAACTTTGGAGAAAATCTGAACAAAGAACAGTGACTACAATAATTTGTAAAATAATCTATTAATGTACCTTTAATAATAGATTTGAAAATATCTTAAAGGAAAAACTCATAATGTATTTGAAAAGGGGACTTACACTGTTATAAAAATTGACCTCTTTTCCTAAAGTAGCAGAAAATTTTCAACTGGTAGGTTTTCTAAGTCCACTGGGGTTTCTATTCTAGTTTCTGTCACTTATTATCATAGGTTTATGAGTTAAGAGGCATGGGTTTTAATCCCACCAATCTGTTTTGTGAGCCTGGAAAGTTACTCTGCCTCTCTTGGTAAATCAGGGTGTTGAGAACACTCACACATTGCTAGTGAGAATGTAAATAGCACAGCTGCTAAGGAAAACAAGCATTTCCTCAAAATGTTAAACACCGAACTACCATCTGACCCAGCAACTCCAAATTGAAAGGTCCACACAAAAAAATCATACACAAATATTTATAGGAGCATTAATCATTATAGTCAAAAAATGAAAACAGCCCTAATGTTCACCAATTGGTGGACAGATAAATAAACTGTGGTCTATCTATACAATAAGATGTTATTCAACAATAAAAAGGAGTGAGATACTGACACATGCTACTACATGGGTGAAATATGAAAACATACTAAGTGAATGAAGCTATTCACAAAAGACAACATATTTTATGATTCCATTTATTAAAAAATGTCCAGAATAACCAAATCTGTAGAGAAAGAAAATACATTTGATGTTGCCATTGGATCAAAGAAAAAGCAAGAGAATTTCAGAAAAACATCTACTGCTGCTTCATTGACTACACTAAAGCCTTTGACTGTGTGGATCACAACAAACTGTGTAAAATTTTTAAAGAAATGGGAACACCAGACCACCTTACCTGCCTCCTGAGAAATCTGTATAAAGGTCAAGAAGCAACAGAACCAGATATAGAACAATGGCCTGGTTCAAAATTGGGAAAGAAGTACATCAAGGCTGTATATCATCACCCTGCTTATTTAACTTATATGCAGAGTACATCATGTGAAACATCAGGCTGGATGAAGCACAAGCTGGAATCAAGATTGCCGGGAGAAACATCAATAACCTTAGATATACAGATGACACTACCCTTATGGCAGAAAGCGAAGAGGAACTAAAGAGTCTCTTGATCAAAGTGAAAGAGGACAGTGAAAAAGCTGGCTTAAAACTCAACATTCAAAAAATAAGATCAAGGCATCCGGTCCCATCACTTCATGGCTAATAGATGGGGAAACAATGGAAACAGTGAAAGACTATTCTCTTGGGCTCCAAAATCATTGCAGATGCTGATGGCTGCCATGAAATTAAAAGACACTTGTTCCTTGGAAGAGAAGCTATGACCAACCTAGACACCATATTAAAAAGCAGAGACATTACTTTGTCAGCAAAGGTCTGTGTAGTCAAAGCTATGGTTTCTCCAATAGTCATGTATGGATGCTAGAGTTGGACCATAAAGAAAGCTGAGCACTGAAGAACTGATGCTTTTGAACTGTGGTTTTGGAGAAGACTTTTGAGAGTCCCTTGGACTGCAAGGAGATCCAACCAGTCCATCCTAAAGGAAATCAGTCCTGAATATTCATTGGAAGGACTGATGCTGAAGCTGAAGCTCCCATATTAAGGCCACCTGATGCAAAGAGCTGACTCATTGGAAAAGACACTGATGCTGGGAAAGATTGAAGGCAGGAAGAGAAGGGGACGACAGGATGAGATGGTTGGATGGTATCACTGACTCAATGGACACGAGTTTGAGTAAACTCTTGGAGTTGGTGATGGACAGGGAGGCCTGGCGTCCATGAGGTCACAAAGAGTTGGACATGACTGACTGACTGAACTGAACTGAGGTGAGGAGAAGGGGACTCCTAGTGGGATGTGGGTAGGGGATAAGAGTGGCTGCTACTGGGTTTAAGGTTTCTTTTTGGAGTGATGAAGCTTTTCTAAAATTACATTATGGTGATGGTTGCATAATTCTGTAAATATACCAAGCTGCATTGAACTCTACACTTAAAACAAGTGAACTGTATGGCATGTAGATCATATATCAATGAAGCTGTTTAAGAAATTGAGTGAACTAGGTGATCTCTAAGGTCAGTTCCAGCTCTGACCTTCCAGATTAGCAACTCCCCATGGGTTATATCACTGGGACAATAATGCTGAGTTAATGTATTCCATAAGGAGATAATAAGTGTGAAATGAGTTCTCTTGCTCTGCTAAGCGCCCCCTCCCCAACACTGTTTTTCTGCATCGTCAATTTTGTCCCACTAGTTTAAGTTCTTACTATAGTAGATTCCTAATGGGCCTCCCATCTCGTTCCTTCTAATCCATCATATTCAATTCTGCCACAGTTTTCTAAATCTGAATTTTGAGCATCTTAATCCTCCTACTCAAAAATCTGTATTGGGAGTTCTAGTTCTTGGTAAGATGGAATAAGCACTCCATTTTGTGTCTCCCACGGAATGCAGTTATAAAACCTGGATGGAATGCCTGGAACAACTATTTGAGGACTTTGAAAAGTAAACAGTAGCAGGTGGTGTGGGGAAGAAGACCAGAATTTGAAGTATCTCCCAATTAATACTGAGTTTACCAGTATCTTCCCCTTGGCTCTTCACTGGTTTGAACTCAAAGCAGCCTGAAATTCAGCAGTGGGCATTGCTGTCAACTAAGAGCTCTAGGAGGAATCCTCCAGTTCTGGTTTGAGATGCTGAAAACGGGTGTCCTAATACTCTGAGAGAGGGTAGAAATTCTGTTTTTCTTATTTCTCCTTTTCTTTCTTTTTCTTCACTCTATTATGCGCAAGCCCCAAACAGTCCTATGGTGGTGGCAACAAACTAAAACACAGAGGGGAACTTTCTTCAGTTGAAGGAGCTGTAGCTCAAGAGGATGGGGGTGAACACCTCGAGCTCTACCCTCCCACCACTTGACCCCAGATGGGGACATCTGCTGGAAGTGTAGCACATAGTGAGTTAAGTAAAGCCCAAGTTTTCTGTCTGGAGGACAAAAGAAAGGATCCTTAGAGATCTGGAAAGCACCAGGGGTATTATGGAGAGGAAAAAGCTCGGGAAAGTGACCCTTAAATTTGCTTATGAACTCCTGGGTACACCCCTGAGCCCATGCATGAATCTGCACACTTAAACTTTGAGGACTAAGTATTAGCCTCCAACTAATAAAAAAAAAAAAAATTAAAAAAAAAAAAAAACTTTGAGGACTAAACTATGGATTGAGCACCACCCAAGTTTCAGACTGGCCACTGTGTGTCACACATAAGACAGAAGCAAATAGCATTAAAAAGGCTTTGAAAACTGAGCTGACCAAGGAATCACAATTCCCAGAACCTGAACCCCAGTGGGCTGATTATCTGATAAAAATATCAACATTCTCCACAGAATTTAAAGACTCAGTGTCTCATAATACTAAAGTGTCCAGAATACAATTCAAAATTACTAGGCATATGAAAACCAGGAAAATCTCATCAGATTGTACAATGCAATTAATAGATATCAACTCTGAGATGACACAGATATTGGAATCATCTGACAAAGACTTTAAGGAAGCTATCACACAATGCTCCAAAAAGTAAAGACAAACTACTTTGAAATACATGTAAAGACAGAAAATCTCAGAAAAGACACAAGATGTTAAAAAATAATTGAAAAATTGTAGAGCTGAAAAATACAGCGACAGAAACAAAATAACTCACTGAACGGGCTCAATAGTAGAATAAAGAGTCAGAGAACTTCAAGGGACCAAACAAAGACTATGCAATCTGAAAAGTCCAAAGGAAAAATCTAAAGAACAGAACTTTAGGGGTAACAAAACAATGAAATCTCTAACATTTGTGTCACTGAAATTCCAGAAGGAAAGGAGAAAGTATCATGCAGACAAAACATTTGAAGAAATGGCTGAAAATGTTCCAAATTTGGTGAGATCCACAAACCTGCAGATTCAAGAAGTCCAGAGAATCTCAAAGAAGCTAAACTCAAAGAAATCCATACCTAGTCACATTATAATCAAATTGTGGTAAACTAAACACAAAGAAAAAATCTGGGAAATCAATAAGAGAAACTAAGTATTGTTTGTAGGGAAATAATAATTCAATGACTGTGCATTTCTCATCAGAAACCATGGAAACCAGAAAAAAGTGAAACATTTTAAAATTGATGAAAAAAATGGACTGTCAGCCCAGACATTGGCAGCCTACAAAAATATACCTCAGGAAGTATAGGTAAAGTATAGAAGGTGAAATAAAGATATTTTCAGATTAAAGAAAGCTAGGGAAATCTATTGCCAGTGAATCTGCTCTAAAGGATTACTGAAATAATTTTCTCAGGCAAAAGGAAAATGAGATCTAAATGAGATCTGGGGGGAACAAATGAGACTTGAAACATTAGAAATGAAGAAATTACAGAAATGATAAATATCTGGATAAATATAAAAGACTATTCTTCTCCTTTTGAGCCCTTGAGAATATCCTAGGTGAACTGAAACTAAAAATTATAACATTGTCTGGTAGAGTTATTGATGTATATAGAAGTACAGCATAAGACAACTACAAAATAAACCAAAGAGAGGAAAGGGGCCTATGTGATGGTAAGGTTTCTACATTTCACTTAATGTGATAAATGGTTGGGGCTCCAAACTTTCAGCAAAGAGGGGAAGGGTTCAATCCCTCGTTGGGGAACCAATACCATGCATGCCATGCAGTGTGACTAAAAAATCCAAATAAACAACTTTTTAAAAATCCAATTTAAAAATAAAAGATACTGATTCCAAATAGATTGAAAAAGGTAAAGATGATACTATAATTTCTACAGCAGCCATTAAAAAAGATACAAAGAGATATAGAGAAAACACAATAGGGAAATTTAAAAAGGATGTCAAAAATGTTCAAAGAACCCCAAATAAGACATAAACAGGAAATCAAAGAAATAAAAACCAGAAGGAACAAATAGAAAATAACAAAATGGTAGACTTATATCTAAATATATCATATATCAATAAATACATTAAATTAAAATGGTCTAAATATACCAATTAAGAAACAGAGATTGTCAGACTGGATTAAAAAAAAGGACCCAAATATATGCTGCCTACATTTCAAATATTACACAAATAAGTTAAGAATAAAAGGATGGGAAAAGGTATATTATGAAAACACTGATCCAAATAAAAAGTAGACTTTCAGACAAGATATGACTGACTCATTTGCTTAGTTGTGTCTGACTCTTTGCAACCCCATGGACTGTAGCCTACAAGGCTCCTCTGTCCATGGGATTTTCCAGGCAATAGTACTGGAGTGGATTGCCATTTCCTTCTCCAGGGGATCTTCCCAACCCAGGGATCGAACCCAGGTCTCCCACATTGTAGACAGATGCTTTACCGTCTGAGCCACCTGGGAAGTCCATTAAGTAGACATCAAAGCAGAGAAAATTAACAGGGTGGGATAAAGAGAGACCCCCACATAATGATAGGAGGGTCAGGTCACCAAGATGACATAACAATTTTTAATGTGTATGCACCTTACTCAGAGTGTAAGAAAGACAGAACTTCAGAATACATAATGCAAAAACTGACAGATTGAAAGAACAGACACATTCAAAATTACAGTTGAAGACTTCAATACACCTCTCAGTAGTCAATAGAATTAGTAGGCAGAAAATCAGCAAGGATACAGAAGAACTGAAAAATGAAAGTGAAAGTCAAAGTCTTAGTCACTCCTCCATCCATGGAACTCTCCAGGCAAGAATAATGGAGTGGATTGCCATTCCCTTCTCCAGGGGATCTTCCTGACCCAGGGATTGAACCCAGGTCTCCTCCATGTCAGGCAGATTATTTACTGCCTGAGTCACCAGGGAAGCCCCAGAAAATACCATCGACAAATTGGGTCTGATTGACATTTATAGAATATTTTACCCAACAACAGAAGAATGTACATTCTTTTCAACGGCATTTGGAATATTCACAAAAGTAGACTGTATTCTGGGTCATAAAAGCAAGTATTAACAAATTTAAAAATAACTGAAATCATATAAATTTTCTCATCACTTCATGGCGAATAGATGGGGAAACAGTGGAAACAGTGACAGACTTATTTTCTTGGGCTCCAGAATCACAGCAGATAGTGACTGCAGCCATGAAATTAAAAGACTCTTGCTCTTTGGAAGAAAAGCTATGACCAACCTAGATAGCATATTCAAAAGCAGAGACATTACTTTGCTGACAAAGGTCCGTCTAATCAAAGCTATGGTTTTTCCAGTAGTCATGTACAGATGTGAGAGTTGGACCATAAGGAAAGCTGAATGCCGAAGAATTGATGTTTTTGAACTGAGAAGACTCTTGAGAGTCCCTTGGACTGCAAGGAGATCAAACCAGTCAATCCTGAAGGAAATCAACCTTGAATATTCATTGGAAGGACTGATACTGAAGCTGAAGATCTAATACTTGGCTGCCTGATGCAAAGAGCAGAGTCATTGGAAAAGACCCTGATGCTGGGAAAGATTGAAGGCAGGAGAAGAAGGGGACAACAGAGGATGAGATGATTGGATGGCATCACTGACTCAATGATCATGAGTTTGAGCAAGCTCCGGGAGATGGTGAAGGACAGAGAAGCCTGGTGTGCTGCAGTTCATGGGGTTGCAAAGAGCCATGACTTAACGACTGACCAACAACAACAAATATTAAGTTTGTTTTTTTCAATGTAAAAGTATTTATAAGTTTGTGTCTTAAAAATAAATCTGGGAAAGTCTAAGACAAAGTGGGATGGTTGGGAACTCTAGCATCATAATCTACAGTGTATGTTAACCTGTGTACATCTAGAGATCTTTCTAAAAATTGTGGTAGAAAACACATAACATAAAATTACCATGTTAACCATTGTAAGTGTAGAGTATAGCATAGTAGTCTTAACTATATGCACCATGTTGTGAAACTAAGCTCCCAGAACCTTTTGTAAAACTGAAACTGTACATCCATTGAACAACAACTCCCTTTTTCTCTCTCTCTCATCAGCTCCAGGCAACCACCATTCTACCTTTTTTTTCAAAGTATATTCTTTAAGCACAACAAAATTAAACTAAAATCAATAACAGAAAGGTAACAAGAAAGTCTCTAAACACTTGGAAATTAAACAACACACACTTCTATACCATCCAAGAGTCAAAGAGTAAGACTTGAGGGAAATTAGAAAATATTCTGAATTGAACAAAAATGAACTGAACAACATACATCAAAACTGTGTGTTGGGGGATAGAGCTAAAGTAGTGCTTGGAGAGAAATGTAGAGCATTAAATGCTTATGTTAGAAAAGAAAAGTCTCAGAGCTAATAATCCAGGCTTCTGCTTTAGGAACCTAGAAGAAAAGAAAAATAAATGCAGAGTAGGCAGAAGGAATGAAAAAAGACAGTAACAGAAATCAATTACATTTAAAAAATAAGACAAAAATCAATGAAATCAAAACCCGGTTCTTTGAAAAGATCATAAAACTGATATACCTGTAGCAAGATTGACCAAGGAAAAGAGAAGACAAATTAGCCATAGAGGAGTGGAAGAGGGGCCAATACTACAAATTCTGCAGAAATTAAAAGAATAATAAATGAATATACTGAACAGTGATACACACATTACCTCAACTGTGATGGAGTGGACCAACTCCTTGAAAACCAAAAACTACCAAACTCACCTAAGATGAAATCCATAACCCGAATAATCCCACAACTACTAAAAAAAAAAATCTAATCCATAGTTTAAAGCCTTCTGAAAAAGAAAAAACTCTTGAGGTTGCTGCCTTTCTAGATCCCCCCATCACTCCTGGTTCTCCTTTCAAGGAGGGCTATTCATACCCTGCCCTAAGCGTTCCTTCACTGAGGCCTGTGCTCATTTCTCTAGTTCTTGGGCTGAAATCCTTCTTGTCCTCCAAGACCCAAGTCAACGCCTTTCGTATTCTCTCCAGATTCCCTCAGGACAATAAGCAACGTCTGTACTCGGGCCACATCATGTTGGTTCCTAACAGAACTGTCTCCACAGGCCCTACCTAGGTTCTTGTCAAAGAACCCTGGGCGGGCTTCCCTGAAGGCTCAGTGGTAAAGAATCCACCGGCCAATTCAGGAGGCACGGGTTCAATCTCTGATCCGAGAAGATCCCACTTGTCGTGGAGCAACTAAGCTCATACACCACAACTGTCGAACCTGTGCTCTAGAGCCCGGAAGCCACAACTACTGAAACCATGAGCCACAATTACTGAAGCCCCTGCACCTGGAGCCCATGCTCGGCAGCAAGAGAAGCTGCTGCAATGTGAAGCCTGCACATTGCAACTAGAGTAGCCCCCACTTGCTGCAATTAGAGATTTGCACAGCAATGAAGATCCAGCAGAGCCAAAAAAAAAAAGATGCCTGGGCAAAATAACCACAATAGAACTTGCAATAAAAATGCTATTGTGGAGATGGTGAGATAAAGTTCCACATGAGATAATCTTTTTTATAAATTTATGACTGCTGCTGCTGCTGCTAAGTCACTTCAGTTGTGTCCAACTCTGTGTGACCCCATAGATGGCAGCCCACTAGGAACTAAAAAAAGAACTACATACTAGGAAAATTTTTACATTTTCCCAGGAACTGGTCTGCTTCACCATGCCAGATGAGACCAGAGAGCTACTGATGTTTTGCTTTTTTCTCCTGGCAGTCAGAAAGTCCAGTGCCTGTTTTCAAGCTACTCTGTCCACTGTTTATTTTTCTTTTCTTGGAGTTTGATTTTCCACTTGTGTCCATGTTTTGCTATTGCAGTGCTGGTGTTGTCATGGTAAAATCACTGCCAATCCTGGAGCACCATGTTTATGGCAGAAGCTGAATCAATATCTGAATGAACAAATGTCTCTAAGGTGCATGTGCTATTCACTCAGAGCAACACACTGGAAAGGCAGTACTTCCCTAATAGCACTTCCAGTTGGTGAGAGGAAAGAGTGCTGGGCACCTATGGGGACAAATGTTCACTTACCCTGGGGACCTACTGGTGGAATAAGAGTTGTTTAGCAAAGACTTTGGTGACGTGTAGGTTTACGACTTGACTTTAAATAAGCCTGAGGCCTGCCCCAGAGGACTTCAGGGCATCTGCTCAGAGCTTGGGAAATAAACAGACGCCTTTCCTCTCAGTGAAGAGGAAAAGACCCACAAAGCCCAGCCCTCCTGAATACTCCCTTGAATCTGAAAACCACAACCTGGGGTCATGGGAATTTCACACACTGCTTTGTAGAGATGTCCAAGTTTCACTAATGCTAAGAAGATGTAAAGGATGCCTCTTGTTTACTGCTTGGCTTAATAAACTTTTCGGGTCACTTTTCATTGTGTCACGGCCATCATCGTCACCCCAGATTCTCCTGTCACCTACAGGTATTATATCCGTGTACATATTAAAACATCTTAAATATCTACCCTATATGATATGCTTTCTAATCATGTGACAGTGTTAATTCAAACAATAGCTAATGATCTGTGTTTTCTTGGTTTAGGGACAGAGAAGCTGACACACCTCAAAACTGGATGACTAGGCTTCCAGGTGGCACAGTGGATAAGAACTTGCCTGCCAAAGCAGGGGACACAGGTTCGATCTCTGGTCCGCGAAGATCCTGCATAACACCAGGCAACTAATCCCACATACCACAACTACTTAGCCCATGCTCTGTAACTAGAGAAGCCATTGTAATGAGAGGCCTTCTCACTGCAAAGGAGAGTAGCCCCACAAGAGGCAACTAGAGAAGGCCCTCGAAAAGCAACAGAGACTCAGCACAGCCAAAAATAAATAAATACATAAAAAGAAATTAAAAACAAAACAAAACAAAACTGGATAACCATGTCTGCAGGATGAACTCTCAACACTTAGCCTGGCATTTTACACCCTCCCAATCTGGGTCCAGCTTACCACTCTACTGCAGTCCTGTAGATCCTGACATAAGCCTTCACTTAATCTAGACAGAGCTATTAATATTTACTCCTGTCTGAGGAGGGGTTGGAGAAGGCAATGGCACCCCATTCCAGTACTCTTGCCTGGAAAATCCCATGGACGGAGGAGCCTGGTAGGCTGCAGTCCATGGGGTCACTACGAGTCCGACACGACTGGGCGACTTCACTTTCACTTTTCACTTTCATGCATTGGAGAAGGAAATGGCAATCCACTCCAGTGTTCTTGCCTGGAAAATCCCAGGGACGGGGGAGCCTGGTGGGCTGCCATCTATGGGGTCGCACAGAGTCAGACATGACTGAAGCGACTTAGCAGCAGCAGCAGCAGAAGAGGGGTCCTCACTCAGTCCTACCACTATGCCTTTGCCCACTCATTCCCTTGCCTGGAATGTTCTTCCATTTTTGATCACTCATAAACAGTTTTCAGGCTTCTTTAACTTTTCTGGCCATGATCATCTCTCCTCTCTGAAGCACTTCCTGTACCACTTATTTATGACTTAATTATAGTGGTCTTGAATCATCATTTAGCTTCTCAACAGCAGGGATCAAATCACCCTTTCCTTTGTTTCCTGCGTCCCCCACCAGCAGTGCTAGTCACGGAGGTGGGGGTCAACAAATACTGGCTGCATATATGATAGCCACAGAGGGCCAGAATTTAAAATACACAGCTATTAGTTCTTAGTTGAAGTCACTCTGCCAGAGTGTCAAGTTAGCATAGGCAGAATGATGGGAGGAGGGCCTGGCATCAGATAGTTGACATCTCCATGGCTCTAAGGGTCATTTTGCACACCCTCCAGAAGTGCCGCTCTTGTGAAGGGAGGGCGGGCAGAGTGTGTGGTCTCGGACTCCAGGAGCATCCTTTCTGGCCCGCCTCTCCAGGGTTAGTGGTGGCTGATGGGTCTTACCTTATCTGCATCCCTTTTCTACAGGAGCACATGTCCTTGCGCAGGAAGAGACTGTTTAGGGTGACCGCCCCGATCAAGAAGAAGAGCTGCTTCACCGCCTGCCTCACGATCTCAGGGTCCAGGCCATTCTGGCACATGGTGCTGTAGAAGTAGCTCAGTTGCTGCAGGACAGAGGTCATCGTGTAGGCATCCGTGTCGTCTATGCTGGAGGACCGCTTCCGGAAGCCTGTGGGCTTCAGGCCAGAAATGCCCTGCAGACTCTCGTACTCCAGCATGCCTGGCACTACGGAGAAAAATGGAAGCTTTCTTGCACATGCAGTGGGGACACCCAGAGGACATTTCCCCTGCTCTCATGTGTCTGTTTCAGGGAGTGGGACAATTTTCACAAGAGTTAGTGTGGATACAGCTGTAACAGAGAAAGAAGAAGGATGGAGGGCTGGGGAACACCAGGGTGTAAGGGGTGGATGGGAATGAACCACCATCTACAGCAGGGGAACAGTTCCTCTTCTTCCAGCTTGACAGGAGAGAAAGCTGGTTAGCGTGACATCTCATGGTCTGGAACTACTTAAAGCCTACAGTATTTAAATTTCAGAAAACTGAAGAAAGTATATAAGAATTTGTATACAAGAGTATACAAGTATACAAGAAAATATACATGAGTAGGGCTCTAGGATTTCAAAAATACTTGGCTCAGAACCAGGATTAGCCACATAATTAGCAGCAGGTCTCCCAAACCTTTCCCTACAGGATGGATCCCCCTTATAGAAAGAAAACTATGACCCATGTACTTTTAAATATGTAATCATTTTAGGCAATCAGAGAATTAAATAGTGGGCATTTATATTAGTAAAGTTTCTTGTTTTAAAATTATGTTCTTTGAAGGTACAATAGAGAATCATACTTATCTAGGTGATGTTGTGAATCTCTTATTTGCATTGTCATTAGGGAAAATCTCTAAAAATAGTATTACTTGAGGAAAAAATGGTTCTCTTCCTTTCTGAGTATCATGGCTGTACCACCTCTGAAAATGAGTGCTTGTTTTCGGGAGATGAAGGGGTTTTTGTGTGAACGTTTGCTTATACCACTGGAAACATGACCAAATCACAATTTGGATTATCAACACCACACTGGCCTTTTCTGCTACTATGAGTACTAAATATCACCCTAGTGACTAAAACCACTTATGTCAACATGACTTAGTTGTTTTCTTTGGGGGAAGGGTGGGACAGAAAAGGATAAGACTAAACCAATAAATTATTTTACTATTGGCTTAAAAAAATTATGTGCTTTTCAATTACACATTCCATGCAGATTTATTTTTTAAGGTCTCAATATCATTATAAATATTTCTTCGTCATCGATTCTTTTCTTACCTATTATTGGTTGAATGTTATTTTCCATTACGATAATGAACTGATGATATATTCGTATAGCCACATCACTAAGAATCTGTCTGTATTCTGAAAGGTCAAAATTGTTCAAGCAATTCTTATTCTGATGTGGACTATTATGCTTCATGAATTCCTGAAAGTAATTTTGAACATATAAATATTAGAATAATGTAGACACATAGGAAATTAAAATACTATCTCTGTATTTAATGATATTACAATAAGTTTCTACTATAACTCCTATACTTAATGTCTGATCTGTATCAAATGAATTCTTAATGTTTGGGATAGCATTTATTTTTTATAACTAACGACACCTGACACTTAAATGATATGTGTTTGAACTACATAGGTCTGCTTACATGTGGACTTTTTTCACTGAGTTATGTATTATATAGTACTACATGATCTACAGTTGATTGAATCTAAGGATTTGTAAATATTACTGTTCTGTTTAACTTTTCAACAAATATGTGCCTCCAGAGTTAGACTACACTGGAAAACAACCCCCATGGAAGCTCATAGGAAAAACAGCGAAGCATCCAAGGAAATAAACTGCTGTAAGAGGTTGATAGATGCAATAAATGAGATTCATAACTTTACAGTTACAGAGTATAGACCAACCTGAAATACTTTAATATGGGTGTTATGGACTGAATATTTGTTTCCCCCTCAAATGTATATGTTGAAGCCATAACCTCCATTGTGGCTAGATTTGGAGATGGGGTCTCTGTCACCATGTTATTAAGGTTAAACGAGGTCACAAGGGTGGGAGTCCTGATCTGATAGGATTAGTGTTCTTATAAAAGGAGACACTAGAGAGATCAATCTCTCTTTCTATCCCATGCACCGAGGAAAGGCCATGTGAGTACATAGGGAGAAGGTGGCTATCTTCAAGTCCAGAAGTGGACTTTCACCAGTGACCCAATGCTTGCACCCTGATCTCAGATTTCCATTTTCCAGAACTGTGAGAAAATAAATTTCTGTTGTTTAGGCCACCTAGTCTGTGGTATTCTGTTACAGCAGCCCAGCCTGAACATGGTAATACATTTACAATGTTCAAAGAAGTAAAATTAAAAAAAAATTTAAGGTAAGAATAGGACATTGTAAAAGGCAGAGGTAAAAAAGAACCATTGGAATTTTAGAAATAAAAATATAGTAATTAAAAAATCTTCAGACAAGGAAAAAAACATTGTATACATGGTTAAAGAGGGTAAAGAAAGGATTTTTTAAATGGTGATGCAATTAAAAAATAAATAAATTTTAAAAAATGGTGATGATATGCCTCCCGTTAAAGCCACACAGATGCCAGCTTATCTTAAAAGGACTGGTCTGTGACCCTCTCAGCCCCAGTGTTCCTTTTGGTTAGAAGTTGGATTTTCTTTACTTATTTCTCCCCAAACAGGGATTGAACCCACACCCTCTCCTTGGAAGATGAAGTCTCAACCACTGGACCACCAGGGAAGAATCCACCTCATGTATTTTGAAAGTCAAGGACACTGAGGCTTAGTATCATGCCCGAAGTCTAAATCTCCTCCTGGAAGTCTTTTTGCCTGTGACCTCCATTCAGCTGGTGATGTGAAGCTGGTCTCCTGGGTAAGAAGGAAGGCCGAAGACCAGTTGGAGCAGAGGATGTCCTTGGACTGGGCAGTCTGATTCCTAATTCCTCTGGCGAGTTCTGGCTCATGAGGAGGTTGGAGATTGGCAGTCAGTACAGAACACAGAGCAGGCAGGCGTCCCTACCTCTTCTCCACTGTACTGCTTCAGGCAATTGAGGAAATGACAGGTATTGGAAAGCCAAAAGGACAGCATCTCAAAGTCTTCTAAATGTTCCTTAAAAAAAAACAAAACAAGAAAAGACAAGGTTGAATTATTGTTCTGAGCCAAGAACAGACATATCTTACCTGTTTTTCTAGCTGGTGGCTTTTGACCAAAAAGAACTCTTCTTTTATTCATTAAAGACTTTATTAAATTTACACTATAAAAAGAATTTTATTTTCTTGGGCTTCAAAATCACTGAGGATGGTGACTGCAGCCATGAAATTAAAAGACAGACACTTGCTCCTTGGAAAAAAAGCAATGACAAATCTAGACAGCATATTAAGAAGCAAAGACATTACTTTGCCTACAAAGGTCCATATAGTCAAAGCTATGGTTTTTCCACTAGTCATGTATGGATGTGAGAGTTGGACAATAAAATAGGCTGAGTGCCAAAGCCTTTGAACTGCAGTGCTAGAGAAGATTCTTGAGAGTCCCTTGGACTGCAAGGAGATCAAATCAGTCAATCCTAAAGGAAATCAACCCTGAAT
Organism: Cervus canadensis; assembly: GCF_019320065.1. Lineage (NCBI taxonomy): Eukaryota > Metazoa > Chordata > Mammalia > Artiodactyla > Cervidae > Cervus > Cervus canadensis. Next base: position 54,034,978 of record NC_057391.1, on the reverse strand, counting down.
ATTCATTGGAAGGACTGATGCTGAAGCTGAAGCTCTAATACTTGGGCACCTGATGTGAAGAGAAATTCGTTGGAAAAGACCTCCTGTTGCTGGGAAAAACTGAAGGCAGGAGGAGAAGGAGATGACAGAGGCTGAGATGGTTGGATGGCATCACCAACTCAATGGACATGAGTTTGAGCAAGCTCTGGGAGATAGTGAAGGAGAGGGAAGCCTGGTGTGCTGCAGTTCATGGGGTTGCAAAGAGTCAGACATGACTGAGCAACTGAACAACAACAACATGAAAGTAAACTCATATTTATTTAGCAGGTTATAGTTTGCAAAGTATTTCTGTACAGGTTATATCATCTGTTCTGACACTTAAAGCAGGCACTGTAGGAATGCCTGAGAAATGTCTCAGTCCTTGGCCTCCAAATGTCACATTCTGACTGGGAAGACAGACATGACATATATAGGACACAGTTAAATAGGTGGCTGACAGCTTACATGATAGGCATAGGCTATGCTACAAAAACTCAGAGGATGCAGAAATGATGGGGAACCAGGGCAGCTGAGAAAACCACAGGAGAGAGGCAGAAGGATATCCTCCTTGAAGGAAAAGGGTGGACAGACAAGAGCTCAGGATCAAGGACTCTCCTGGCAAGAATACTCCAACTTATGGGACAGGAAGGAGAGGAATGAGCAAAGGAGTCAGAGGTAATGAAGACCAGAGAGATAAGAAGAAAACTGGGAGAGCCCTGGGTTTTAAAAAACAATGTCAGAGAGTTTCAAAGAGGTGCTGCTACTGTTTAATCCATTTAAAGTGAATAAGAGTTAATAAAACACCATTGGATTTAGCAAGAGGAATTACTGGTGGAGTAATGTGGGTAGAAGCCAGATTGTAAGGAGTGAAAAATAATTGGTGGAGACAACTATTTTAGGTGCTTTGGCAGCCAGGAGGGGGTGTGTGAGAAAAGGGCACAGTGGTCAAGGGGGTATGTGGAACAAGTGAGGGCTGCTTTAATGTGCTGTGCCCTGGAGTGGGGAGGAGCATGGAGCTGCTGAAGAAGGTGAGATGGAAGATGCTCACAAGAAAGGATTTATACTCCTTAAGCTATGTATCTTTCACTTTCAAAGTATTTAAACATTCCAGAGCAGCAAGAAGGGGCAAATACTGTGTGCCTACAGCCTGGAACATAATGCAAGTGTGTCTGGAGAAAACCCAATTTATGAAAATTGGAACAGGGAAAACATGAATTTATGGCAGTCTCTTCTAAGAACACATTGGTAGCTCCCATAAAGACAGTGACTGTAAAACACCAAATCAATGTTAGTTTTCTACTCCTAACTCCTGATGAATAATGAATTCTTAGTATAAAATTGGGCAGGGTGGACAGTGGAAGAATTACCCATTTCTCGATGCACTCGCTGTTTTTATTTCTTCTCTTTTTCAAGAGTATTTAAGACAGGGTTTGATTGCTCATGACCTTTCTAGAACACATATTTTACTAAAAGTGAGATAGGACTTTCCCAACTAAACATTTTAAATATATCTCATAATCAAACACTACTTCTTATTTGGAAGGGAATAAAGGATAATGGATCTATATTTTACTGGTCCCTTACATATACCTTATCTTCATGTCTGGGCTAAGAATAAAAGTATATACTGTGGTTTTATAAAGGAGAATTATATAAGTGCCAAGGGAAGCAATTTTTCGGCTCTTCCCATTCCTTGGCATTCAAACTTGTTACGTGGATAGACATATACTCCCTACAGTCAAGAATCTCACACCTGAGGGGACAGATGTGATGAGGTGGTGGCCATCAGGTTGTAGTCTTACAGGTAAGGACTTGAGGTGTAACTGGCAGTGTCCCACCCTTAGGGCTGTCTGACTTAAGTTGTCTTTTTCTAATAGCTTGGTGTCTTTCACTGACTGGGCCTCTGACTGATTTGAAGAATCATGTGGTTGACCAAACACTGGAGATAAAGGATGGGAAAAGTCTGGGCATCTGGTCATTTCCACAAATGTTCCTAAAGTAGCCATAATACCAAGGTCCAATGTCAAAAAAGTAGTTCCTACCTTAACCACCTGCTTGATGCCACTAATGGTGCTGTTCATGAGGGACTTGAGCATGTCGGCGTCATTTAGAGAGTCTGCGTAGCGTACACACATGAACAGGATGTGAGCTGGCAGCCCGGGGATCATATTCACCACCACACCGCGGGGCTTCAGGTCTGGAGCAGAGAGAGTCAGTGAGGCTTACAGCTCTCCCGATAAGAAACCTATGATGATGGGTGGGGATGTCTGCTTTTCTGTACTTGATGCAGTGCCTGAATGCCCAGAGATCTCTTTTTCCCCTTTGAGGAATTAAGGCTGGCTTTTTTTCTTAGCAAAAATATACATGCAGTTTCCACCTGCTTCTCTTACTTTTCATTTGCAAAGTACTTTCTCTTTTTCAAGGTTGAATAAAAGACAGAATTTCATGTCTCCAAGGTAAGAGAGGGGCCCCAGTCCATGCACCCCCACTTCAGCCTCTATGATGAGGATGGAATGATCTCAGCAATCACATGCATCTGCTATGAATAGAGAAAACAGGTGTACAACAGTCCTGCAGAGGAGGATCAGTTGGCCTTGAAGAGAAGAGAATGGCTGGAAGTCAGAGTAGGGATGTAGAGAGAAAATATAGAACAAGCTAAGAAAAGCAAATAAAGACCTCCCCATGTCTGCATTAGGACAGGGGAACAAAGAGGCCCCTCAGCTGTGTACCAGTGAGGGGTGGAAAAGAATGGGTAGGTGGCTCATGTGCTCTGAGCAGGGTCACTTAGGAGAAGAGGAGTAAGGCTCTTAAACGGGCTTTCTGCTTTGAGATCTTGGGACCAGCTGATAGGGAGGCAGTTTTTCTCCTTTCTAGAAAACTATGTGGTTTCCATGGTGAAGACAGACTAGTAGGACTGGTTCTAAGACTGCCAACCATAGAGCATGCCCACTGGGAGATTCCTGTAATAGCTGTGGCTGAGAAGGCCCTGTCATATTACCTGCAAACGAATTTCTCAGCAGAAGGCAAATGGAACAAGGGAGCCACAAGTTACTTCTCCCATGGCTCCTGTGCTCAGATACAAAGATGAGGAGATGTCTTCTACCCTGACCATGTGATGGGACTTGGGAAGAGGTTAGGGTAGTGCATCTCAACTGAAGGCAAGGTATCAGATGGCAGAGGGCATGTGGCAATGTCTGGAGGCATTTTTTTTAATTGTCATGATTAGGGGTTGCCACTGGCTTCTAGAGAATAGAAGCCAATGATACTGCTCAATATCCTACAATACAAAGCCCCTAGCCACCTGAAACAAAGAATCACCTGGTCAAAAATGGTGAGGCTGAGAAGCTCTGTGCTAGGGGAAGAAGCAGTGGAGGAAAAAGAGGAACTATCATCCCTGCCCAAGACTGTGGCAATGACTAATGCTCAAGTTCTCAAAAATTATGCAAAAATTCAGAGTTCCAGGTTTCACTACCAAGAATGAGGTTTTGAATGAGTTTGGCCTCATCTTCTCTCTTGTATTCCAGCATTCCAAGGTACTCCTTGGGTCCCGAGGACAGGTGCACGTCATTGGCTGTAGGCAGAGGCAAATAATCAGCTAAATACACAATAACAACTTCCACCAGCATTATAATGAGACTACTCCATCTCTTTCCATCCCATTCTGGCTGATTTGCCCATGAAATTCTCTGGCTTTCCAATAAATGCAAACTTTATTGAATCCTGAAGAATTTCTCCTGGTAGCAATTCTTATCTGTGAGTATATCCATTAGTATAGCTGCCAGTGTATATTCTCATGGTCACCTGGTATATAATGAGTGCAGTAGGGATATGAAAGCAATCCAGGTTGTTGCTCCTGCCTTATTACAGTTAAAAAAAAATGAGATTCACAAAACATGTAGTGTGCAATCACCAAACAGCATGACCCCAAGGTGGCTGGACTAGTTTCCTATGTGCTGTAACAAGGTACCAAAAACTTAGTGGCATAAACAAAATTTTTAAAAATTACAATTTTAAAAATCTTACAGTTCTGGAGTTCATAGACTAACACAGATCTTACAAAAATCGAAGTGTCAGCAGAGCTGTGTTTCTTCTGGAGGCTCTAGCAGAGAACTCATTTCTTGCCTTTTTCAGTTTCTAGAGGCTGACCACATTCTTTGGCTCCGGCCACATCACTCTGACCTCTGCTTCTATCATCACTTCTTTCTCTGTCTCTGCTTCCATTGTCATATCACTTTCCCTCACTCTGTCATTCCTGTCTCTTTCTTACAAAGTCTCTTGTGATTATATTGGATCTACTTGGATGATCCAGGATACTCTCCTCATCTCAAGATCCTTCACATAGGGACTCCCCTTGGTGGTCCAGTGGTTAAGAATCCACCTTCAATGCAGGGGACATGGGTTCAATCCCTGGTCAGGGTACTAAGATTCCACATATCATGGAGCAACTAAGCCTGAGTACCACAGCTACTGAGCCCGTGTCCACAACTAGAGAGTCAATGGACCACAACAAAAGATGATGCAATGAAGATGCTGCTTGCCACAGCTAAGACCTGAGGCAGCCAAACACATAATTAAAAAAAAAAAAAAAAGGTCCTTCACATACTCACATATACAAAACCCCTCTGCCATGTAGAGTCACATACTCATAGATTCTGGGGATTGGGACGTGGACATCTTTGGGTGAGCCACAGTCTGCCCTCTGGTCCCCAAAGACTCACGTCCACTCTGAGAGGAGATGTGACTACAGAAGCACAGGTTAGAATGTCAGAATGATTCTAAAGATTTTATGCTGCCAAATTTGAAGACGGTGAAACGCCCACAAGTCAGGAAAAGTGGGGGGCCTCTAGAAGCTGGAAGAGGCAAGGAAATAGAATCTCCCCCTAAAGCCTCCAGAAGCCCCGCTGACATGTTGATTTTAAGCCAGGGAACACCATTTTGAACTTCAGACATTCAGGACTGTAAGTTTTGTGTTCTATTAAGCCACTAATTTCATGGTGATTTGCTAGGCAGCCATAGGAAATAAATACAGAAGACATAAGAATTTATGCAGAGGTAGGTTAGAACTGTTGAAAAACGGTTCTTGAAGGAGGTAGCACTCCAGCTGGGCCAAGAAAAGTGAGTAGGCTCTGATGGGTGAGAAAGAAGATAATACAGGTAAAGAATTAACAGAACTCTCTTCTACTGCATGAGAGTTTGTTCTGTGATTTACTAGCCCTGTTCCCTTGAAGACTGATAAAGGTAGAATGTTAACTATTTTACTAAGCAACCTGTTTATGATAAGAAGGACCTCTGATTGCTGAACTGCATCTAGACCGGGAAAACCAATAAATGATGCAGAAGTACCTGATAAGGACATCATATTTCGGGTATTCTTAAGTGTGGTGACTTGTATCTGAGCAAGTTCCTTGGGAGCTAGTACCACCTAAAGAGTGTCCTAGAGGTACTGGCTTTTCCTGACAACAGTCATGTGAGTGAGCCTGGAAGCAGGTACTCCAGCTCCAGCTAAGCCTTCGGATGTCAGCATCCCTGCTGACTACTTTACTGTGACTCACAACTAGAACCACCCAGCTGAGCTGCTTATAGATTCTTGGCCTTCAGAAATTGCACTGTTAAGTGTTTGTTGTTTTAAGCTACTAAATTTGGGAGTAGTTTGTTATATGATCAATAGATACCTGATATAGGAATGGAAGCTGATGCATTCCACTTAAAACAAGTTGGGCTGGAGGTGATAATAGAAAGGTGAAGGAGTAATCTTAGAGGCAAAAAGGGAGTAGGACTCAGGAAAAGTGAGGAACGGCAGGGGGATTTTGGAAGTCCTTATGTAGAGATGGCAGTTGATTCATTCTTTCCAACAATGGGGATACCACAGGGCAATGGGAAGGACAGACAAGGTCTCTTCCCTCATGGGGCAGAATGACCTTTATCAATAATTATTGAAAGGAAAAGAGCCTCATTTTGGTTTTGGAAACTTAAAAGTCTGATGTGAGAGTTGGGGAAAAAAAAAAACAATAAAGGAGTTCTTCAAAGAAATGAGTATAGTAAAAGGAGCTGAGAGTTGCAGATACAGCCTTAGTGACAGAGACTGGGAGAAAGAAGCAATATTGAACGAAAGAGTAAAGAGTTAGACGAGAAAAGTCAGGAGATTTCAGTGACTATTTGCAGGGCAGAAATAGAGACACAGACACAGAGAACAGACTTGTGGACACAGCAGGGGAAGGGGAGAGGATGGGATCAACTGAGAGAGTAGCATTGAAACATATACATTACCATATGTAAAATCGATAGCTAGTGGGAAGCTGCTGCATAACACAGGAAACTCAACCTACTGACACTCTGACAACCCAGAGGGGTGGGATGGGGGGTGGGAGGGACGTTGAAGAGGGACGGGGACAGATGTATACTTATGGTTGATTCACGTTGTTGTATGGCAGAAACCAGCACAGCATTGTAAAGCAATTATCTTCCAATTAAAAATCAATTTAAAAAAAGAAAAATTCAGTGACATAGAAGAAGGCGAAGGAGAGCAAGGCGGAGAATCTTTTCCCCCGGAACTTATAAGGACACTCGGTGTGCAGTTCAGTTCATGTTGAGGACTTCAGTCTGGCTTCTGAGCTATCTTAGAGATATCTAATTAGCTATCTAGTATCTTTTCTTCTAATAGAAATTAGGATATTGACCCCATGTAACAGAGAGGAAATAAACTTTAAAGCAGTGAAATCTGAAACTTTTTCACAGTTCCATTTTTACAAGAAGAGAGTTAACAGGGAAAGAGGTTAAAAGTATTCCTTCCAGGGTACCCCTTACAATTACATGAGCACATCTGGTATCACCTGAGAGGTGGTGAGCCACCTGCCTGCCTCTAAGGATCTCCACTAGCCCATCATTAAGACCCAAACACACCAGTGGAGACTCATTTCTTCAGTTTTCAAATTCTTTGGACCACAGCAGGAAATAATATGTCAACACATGTAAACTTTAGCCGAAAGTTCAAAAAAATTGGAAAGTGAATGTTGTTTTTCTACCTTTTTCAATTGTCTTGGTTAGAGTCTTCACTTGATCTTGTAACTTTTTAATCACTCTTTCCTTCATGTCTAACTCTTCTTCAAGATCCTACAAAAATCAAAAGAAAGAGGATGTTAGCTCAGAAGCATCTTAATTCTATTATTTGGTAAGAACTTTGCTGAGCTATAATTCACACACCACACAATTCACCCATTTAAAGTGTACACTCATGATTTTCAGTATAGTCAGTTGTGCAACCATCACCACCATCTAATTCCAGAATTATTTTCATCACATTAAAAAGAAACATATAACTTTTAGCTGGCACCCATTTGCCCTCCTATTCCTTTCCAGTCCTGAGCAACCACTAATCTATCTACTGTCTCTACATATTTGCTTATTCTAGATATTTAATACAAATTAAATCATAGAATATGTGGCCTTTCGTGTCTGGCTTCTTTCATTTGGAATAACGCTTTCCAGGTTTATCTGTGCTGCAGTAGGTATCAGTACTTCATTGTTTTTTTGGCTATGGGATCTTAGTTTCCAGTCAGTGAAAGTACTGAGCCCTGACCACTGGACCACCAGGGAATTCCCAGTACTTCACTCCTTTTTTTGTGGCTGAATACTATCCTATTGTATGGATATACCACATTTATCTTGATCTAATTTTTCCTTGATAAAGTCATGCCCATCGTAGAGAGTTTAAAAATACGCAGGTGTGAAAATGCACTCTCTTGATGTCAGAAGCTGGAGGCAGAGAAGCTTCAGGGATTTGGGTCCCGGCTTTGCCTCTCCTTCCTGATAAAGGGGGTGGCCCTGCCCACGCTGAATTTGGCTCAAGAACCAGAAGAGTCTTGGACACCTATAAATATTTCCCATAAAGGGCAGAGAGTATTCAGGTCCTTCCTGAACCTCAAGGGCTTTGACACAGAAAGGATTCAGGCTTCTCTGATGTAGCAATGCCCACCTCGCAGTCCATCCCTGCAGCCACGGGCCCTCTGGGGACTCTCAAAGCCCAGGGAAGCTGTGCTGTTTCCACTCCTGGCTGCCTCTCCCTACTATAGTCCTGTCCTTGGCTAAACATGTTTGGAGCTTTATCGGGCCTCACAAGTGGGGGTGTGGTGCAGTTTCTTCCCTCCTATTTGAGCCTATTTTACTATACATCTAATAATTAAAGTCACCCATCAATCCAGAACCTGAGGAAATCACTGTTTACGTTTTGGTTTATTTCATTTTTTTCCCTCCTAATATGGCATATATCCATTTTATAAAATTGGGTCATACTGCTTGTAAAGTTTTAAATTGTTTCTCGTTATATTGCAGATATTTCTCCCATCATTGATAATATACCAAACTATCATCTGATATACAATAATATAACCTACCCACTACAGCTGGGCATCCTTTCTTTTTTGCTGTGACTAATAATACTATGCTGATCATTCTAGATGAAAATCTTTGTTCACATATTTGATTATCTACTTAGGACAGAATCTCAGAAGTTGCATCACCGAGTCAAAGGGAATGCACTTTCAGAGGTTCCTGACATTTTCCTCCAAACTGCCCCCAAGAATGTTGACACCAATTTCTATCCCCTGAAATCACGTGTGACTGGGCCCACTTCCAGGTGTTCTCACCAGCACCATAAGATCTCCATTATTTGAGAATCAAAAAAATACCCAGTTTTAACTTGGTATTTCTTTGATAAATAGAAGCTCACTTAAACTTTTCTATCCAATTTTAAATAAATGATTTTCTTTGACTCAGAGGATCATGTAGTGGGCTGAGCAGTATCTCCTTGAAATTCATATCCATTTAGATGGACATGTACATGCTGCTATATTTAAAGTGGATAACCAACAGGACCTACTGTGTAGCCCAGAGAATTCTGCTCAATGTTATGTGGCAGCTTACATGGAGGGGGATTTGGGGGAGAATGAATACATGTACATACATGGCTGAGTCCTTTCAGGGTTCACCTGAAACTATCACAAAATTGTTAACTGGCTATACTCCAATATAAAATAAAAGTTCAAAAAACTTCATATCCACTTAGAACCTCAGAATGTAACCTTACTAGAAATAGGGTCTCTGCAGTTGCAGTTAAACCAAGGATCAATGTGAGGTCACACTGGATCAGGATGGGTCCTAAATTTAATAAGACTATCCTTACAGTGTGACTTGAGAAATCTATTCTCTCAGAAAGACATACCCCTCTCAAAAAAGATGGTCATCACCCAAGTGATGACCTGGATCATCTGACTAGAATGTATTGTTTCCTATTAAATGTTAAACTCTCTGCATTCCTATTTTTATATATAACTACCCTTTTAAGTTAAGTCCTGACACTGCAAAATGTGATTTTACCCTATCATGTTTCTCTTGTGAGATAGGAAGTGGGGGAGGGGGGAGCTGATGAGGACGAGCAGAGCCAGTGGACATGTGCAGGCTGACCACTGCCTGGGTGAGCCCTTACCTGGTCATGGTCTTGGAGGCTGCCAGGCCAGGAAGGCTCCTGAGAGCATCCACCTCCCAGGAAACCACTCCATCTGCTACTTTGGCGCTTCTCATCCTCGTGGGTTTCACACACCAATACAATTTCAGAAGAATTTCTGGGAGCTAACAGAGTTGCCAAATGCCATTTTGACAGGGGCATTTATAATTGGATGAATACTTTCACAGTTTAAAAAGTTAGCCACCTACTTGTGATCATTTCATAGAAGAACATTTTGACTCTGAAAACTATGGGAAGAGCATTCCCCCAGAAGCAAGCAGGGGCCTTGGATGGGGTAAGCTTTGTTCAGAGAAGGTCACACATCAGCCTGGCATCCTCAACACGCTCTGGGTAAGGGTGCTGTCATCTCAGACAAGCGCTGCCCATGGGACAATGCTCAGGACCCTCCACTGGTCCTCCCTCAGCCTGTGTAAATCCCCAGCTCCCCTGCAGTGGCCGTAACCTCAGAGACCACCTGTCTTTTGAGAAAAGGAAACAGAGTGCTCTGGTGGGAGGTAGATGCTGCTCAGCAGATGCTTGGGGTGGCCTGTCCCCCCTTTCAGTGATACCTGCACACAGACAGTCATTTATCAACAGGTTAGAAAACTTCTCACCCTCTTCTCCATAGTGAGACGAGATGCTTCCTGCCGGAAACTACTCTTGACTTCATTTTCAGTTTCGAATTGTTTCCTCAAGTGCTCGCTGGCCTCCTGCATTTCTTGAATCTTATCCATCAGCTTCTCTTTCTCTTTGGTATGTATTTCATTTTGGGCTTCTATGGTCCTGAGGAAAGAATTAGGAAGTTTTGGTATCAGTTTGACCATCATGAAAAATCAGTGGAAAAATAGTTTGGCCAACTTATGTGTAAAACAAATTGTACCTGAATAGGGGAGTGCTCACAGTGAGGGGAAGAGACCAGGGTTAGCGGGGTACAAAAGTCCACAGCTGCTTCAGTCTCTTAACCTGATAAAAAGTTCTCATCCTCACCTGCCCACACCCCTTGATGGCTGCCATAAGACATCTATACCCACTCATACCCTTATGACCAAAAGCCCAGTGATTATCTCCTTTGTGAAAAGCCTGGGACCAGATACTAAAAAATCCAGGGATCAGAGAGAGAAGAAAAGGGAACCCATCCAGAGTCCTAAAATGGTGCCCACTACTTTCCTACACCTGGCCCCAACCCTCCCAATGAAGTCATGTGGTAAGAAATGTTCTCTGGGATGTAGAGTGTCTATTTATTTTTCTTGAAATTAAGTATCTCGAGGATTTTTGAACTGGAATGAACCTGAATGACAAATTTGACATCTATTCCTCTGATGATAAATAATAATATGAGAGTTTTAATCTGATTAGGATAACAAAATGATTGTGAATAAAATTCACAGTGAAGAAGTCAGGGTAACTGACTTTTCTAAAGATTATAAAATTTTCCAAAATATTTTTACCATACAAAAGCACAATCTAATCTAAGCTATAAAAATATTATTTGATATGAGCAATGTTATGTGGTATGAAAAAACACTAGGATACAAAATGGTACCATATTAATGGATGTAAAGCTCTAAAATTGCAATTCTAACTTGAGTTACATATAAATAATTAAATTGAGATTTTATTATGAAAGAATTGAATTAAAATAAAGCTTTAAAAATGTTTTAAACTTAATGATCCAGTGATTCTATGAATGTTTGTCAACTTCTCCATGATGGAAAAGTCAACAGGAAATACATAATCTTTCTATATTTCTAAGAGACAGGGAAGAACCCACGCGCTCTGCGTCTATACATGAATATGACTAAGGGAATTCACCATTCTGATTGACTGGAAGAAGTTCAGTGATGAGTGGAAGTAAATTACACAGGTAAGAATCTTGGAACACAAGACACTGAGGAAATTGAGGGTTTGGGCAAATGCCTCACTCACCTTCGCAACTTTGTGTATTTGTCAAAGCTCGATGTGTGTTTTATATGAATTAAAATACCACTATCTGATTATTCTTTTATCTACTTCTCCAGAGAAATGGTTCAAATTTCTACTAAAATAATTTTGACCATCATCAAAAAAATTTTACACAAAGTATCTCAACAAGCTGGCCACAAAACATTTTTCTCACAAGTTTCCACCAGACGCTCTGCTCTGTTTCCACCAGATGGTCAGGATGTAATTTGGGGGGGGGGGGTTATCAAATGAAGATTCTCTATCAAAATGGATTTTAAGCCTCATCCTAAGTGGCCTGCTGAAAGAAACACTGTTCTCTCTCATATGATATTATTTTATCAGTTTTTTAAAGATATAATTTATGCATATGGCATAATGTTCTAAGGGCATAAAAGGGTACACAGTGAAAAGCAAGTCTCCTCCATCTTCCAGGCACCAGCCACCCAGTTACCCTTCCTGCAGGCAACCAACGTTTTGTTTGTTTCATTGCTTGTACCTTATCCCAGAGGAAGGTGTGTGTGTGTACACAAGTATTTCTTTTTACACTTGAAGGCTAACAAATCATATACCTCAAGAATATCTCGCTTTTGTGGCTTAATAACCTTCTTTGGTATCTCCCACAATTTCAGAAAAGCCAAGCATTACATGAGTGTGGGCTTGAGGTACATGCAGGTTGACACTTACTTTCTCTGTGTTCCTTCTTCTTCTTGATTGTGATTCAACTGATTTGACAATTCTTCTAGTTTTCCTATGATGAGAAGAGCTATCAGTCCTTTGGGGGGCCATACCACTGTATTCTGATTTGGGTTTGATCATATTTTCATATTTCCAGTTATCAGGGGTTCTAAAATGCACCCAGCTAGAGATTAGGTTTTATTTGGTCTGAACAATATTTAAAAACTTCTTACGCCATTATTTAAAAATTGTGATATTTCACAAAGAAATCTGGATTTCCATTTTTTCTTTAAAAATAGGAATATCAAGCAACACTGGAGCCCGAGATCTTAGTTGGCAAAAGTCAACAGGGCTTGGAGGCAGCTGCTGCCTTCAAATGCCTATGAATCTTACTGCACCGTTCACACATCCCACTTTCACATTTATGTCACCTAAGTCCATGGAGAATCAGTTTGACAATGACCTTTTGGTCATTCCTGGATACAGGAAACTATTTTCTTTAAAAAAAAAAACTTTCTATTTTATATTGGAGTAAAACCATGTTTTACTCCAATTAACAACACTGTGATAGTTTCAGGTGGACAGCAAAGGGACTCAGTCATACATATACATGTATCCATTCTCCCCCAGACTCCCCTCCCATCCAGGATGCCACATAACACTGAGCAGAGTTCCATGTGCTGTGCAGTAGGTCCCTGTTGTTTACCCATTTTAAATACAGCAGCGTGTACATGTCCATCCCCAACTCCCTCACCACCTCTTCCCCCAACAGGAAACCGTTTTCTAAAAGCAGGTTCATGACGGTTCCAGTTACCTTTCATGGTTTCAGTTTGTTCATTCAGGCGGATTTCAAGATCTTGCTTCTGTTTTTCCAGTTCTGAAATTTGCTGTTTAAAGTCTGGGATCATCTTCACAGAAGAATTGGAAATATTAGAATATGAAACACTTTGATGTATGAACTTTAAAATCCCAGAGCTGCTAAGAAGCAAACTAAACTGTCTAGATCTTTAACCCCATGGAACATACGTCTAGTATAGTTATGTAAGACAGCTAGCCAAGGTATTACACTGGATGAAATCATGTTTTTTTACCTCAAGACCTATTCTGTCACAAGAAACACCAGCATGCTCAGAGTGTGTGGTTCTCACCCAGCTTCACCCTCCACATCCCCGCGGGCTCCTGGGGTGGGGTACCATCTGGGAGGACTTATGGGAATTCTCTGCAGAGCTGAGGGGAGATGATGGGAGGAATGATAACCAGTCTCTTTTGCTCAGAGACATCATCTCCTCATCTAGAAATAGGAGAATCATCTCAAAGGGGGTCCTACTGTGCCCTGTGAATTCCAGGCCATGCACTGCTTTTTTATCAGAGGTCTGGAATGATCCAATATGTTTCATAATCCTCTGTCCTTGTCTAGCTGTATACTTGTTTAAATGCCCACCATTTCCACTTGTAGTCAGGTGAAAGTGAAAGTCCCTCAGTCGTGTCCAACTCTTTGTGACCCCATGCACGATACAGTCCATGGAATTCTCCAGGCCAGAATACTGGAGTGGGTAGCCTTTCCCTTCTCCAGGGGATCTTCCCAACGCAGAGACTGAACCCAGGTCTCCCATATTGCAGGCATATTCTTTACCAGCTGAGCATAGTCAGGTAAGGAGAGTTTTTTAATTGTACATGTTTATGAAAACACCTGTGCCTCTGAAGTCAAGATGAAAAATACTTGTTTGATTGTGCAATCGGATCTCACTGCAAATTCCTCATTAAAGTTTCAGCCAAGGAGTAGATAAAAATGTGCAGGTCCTTAACTAACACATCTGTTGTGCCCAGAGTCATTTCTCCTCACCTGCTGACGCATCCCTGAGATTTCCTAATACTCCCAGGCTAGGCAGAGGAGGAAAAGCCAGTAAAGAAGTTGAGAAGCAGCAACCAGTGAGGTGGAATGAGAAACCCAGGAGAGCATGGTGTCCTGGAAGCCAAGAGAACAATAAAGAGGAAGAGGGGGTGATTAAAAACATCACCAAATGCTGCAGAGAGACCAAGACGAGGGTGAAAAGGAACCCATTGTGTTCAGTTCTGTGCAGGCAGATTCAGGTAGAGGGAGGGACACACCGCGGCACGGGGTGGCCACAAACAGGAGATGAGTGGAGATGTCACAGCCGGATGGCATGGAGAAGTATAGCCAAGTCCCCCAGAGAATAGGGGCGGTGGCTGCAGGGGGTATGGGGTTAAGAAAGGCATGTTTTTGATAATTAGATTCCTAAGGCATTTCTTCATACCAGTAGATAAAAGTGAGGAGGAAGAATTAGACAAACGCAGTGGAGAAGAGCAGGCATCATGGAAGAAGGAAGTTGTTGAACCAGTGAGATGAAGAGCTAGAATAGGGCAACTGACCTTCTGCATGCAAGCCCCTCTCAAGAGGTACCTTTTTATATTTATGCTTTTTGTGACTTCCCAAGGGGTTAGGGCTAGATTTAGCATACATAAATTTAAAAGCACACACAAATCACAGAACTTGGATTCATCCTATGGTAAACACTTTCAAAATGCTTTCCAGGCTGGTATAATTTTATAGTTTTATCTCCTGAACCAGCTATTTCACTCCTGGAAAATGTAATTTGCTTTCCAGCTGAGACACTGAACTTTACTTCACTAAAGCATGACATCTCTAGAATAAAGGCTGAGATCATACCATGTTTTCTGATGTTAGCCTGGTAACTTCATGACGGATACTTTCATTGATGTCATTCTCTTCTCTAAATAATTTCTGCAGGTGGTTGATTTCCTGACTTAGATGCACCACTTTGAAGTTCAGAGCTTCAATCTCCTTTTCATAGCAATCCTTCTGGGACTGGAAATGGTTCTCCAAAACGCTATCAGAGGAATGGTCAAGAAGTTAACCACATGGTCTTTATCCTGACTCTCAGCAGTTATGAAAACCAACAGTCAGAGCCAGGTGCTAAGCACATAAAGTTTACCTGTGTACAAAAGGTTACAGGCTATGGAATTAGTAATGTATAATTACAAACTCCAGCTATGTGATGTTATATGGTGTTAACATGTAGTAGGTGATAAAAAATTTTTAGACATTATTAAAATTATGTTTCTACTCTAATAATTAAAAATATGCTCTGTTTGATGCAACAATGATAAAGACACATGTCACTATACATTTTTCAAAACCCATAGTATGTACGACATCAAGAGTAAACCTTAGTGTAAACTACCGCCTGAGCTACCAGGGAAGTCTAAGAGTAAACCTTAGTGTAAACTATTGACTCAGGGTGATAATGGTGTGTCAGTATAGGTTCATTGGTTCTAACAGATGTACCCTCTGGTGACACATGTTGATGATGGCTGTGTGTGTGTAGGGGTAGGAGGTATACGAGGAATCTCTGTACTTTCTGTGAACCTAAAACTGCTCTAAAAACGGTTAATTAATTTTTAAGAAAGCAAACATCTTAAATTTCAACACATCTATATACCTAGGAAAGTGAAAGTTGAGAGTTGGGCCATAAAGAAGGCTGGTGGTGAAGTCACTAAGTTGTGTTGTACTCTACTGACCCCGTGGACTATAGCCTGCCAGGCTTCTCTGACCATGGGATTCTCCAGGCAAGAATACTGGAGTGGGTGGCCCTTTCCTTCTCCAGGGGATCTTTCCAACCCAGGAATTGAACCTGGGTCTCCTGCACTGCAGAAAGCTGAGTGCTGAAGAACTGATGCTTTGGAATTGTGGTGCTGAGAAGACTCTTGAGAGTCCCTTGGACTGCAAGGAGATCAAACCAGTCAATCCTAAAGGAAATCAACCCTGGATATTCACTGGAAGGATGGATGCTGAGCTGAGGCTTCAATACTTTGGCCACCTGATGCGAAGAGCCGACTCATTGGAAAAGACCCTGATGCTGGGGAAGATTGAGGGCAGGAGGAGAAGAGGGTGACATAGGTTGAAATGGTTGGATGGCATCACCAACTCAATGGACATGAGTTTGAGCAAACTCCAGGAGACAGTGAAGGATAGGAAAGCCTGGCAAGCTGTAGTCCACAGGGTCACAAAGAGTCAGACATGACTTGTGACTAAACAATAACAACAATGTATCCATAGCAACAGGGGCTAACTTGTTTGCTATAATCAGTTTTCATTGTATAGGTTATGTGTTTTACTACTTGGCCAGTTGTCCCACAAAGAGGTTGTTCTTCATTATTAAACTAATTGCTCAAGCCTCAAAGAAATCATCCCAGGGATTATTAGACCATTCTGTAAGGAATTTACTTTGTCTATCAAATATACGAAAGGTAAATTTTTGACTTTGCAATAGTATTTTGTCTCTGAAAAATCATGAAAAATCCTGAGGGAAATTTCTCACCGTGTTGCTTTCTTTAGTCCTTCGTAAGCAAACCAAAGTTCTCCATCCTCATTTAAATGTTCCAAATCTTCCAGAGAGAGCCTGAAACATGAGGAGGGTGAAAGAATCATTTCTCTCATGTGTTACATGTTTCTAAATACTTGTTAATGAAAAAATGATTACCTGTTTCTTACATCTTCAATGTCATAGCTCTCAAGAAGTTGTCTGGTAATCTCTGACATCTTTTCTGAGGGGAAAAGGCAGAACTGGAATAAATTATATTTTTGCATAATTTCTATTTTCCCATTTCCTTTTTTAGGGCCCAGTTCTCTAGCCCTACAGACTCTCTAGCTAACCATTTCATCAGCTAATTTACCAGCTATCCAACCAACCAACCATGAAGCCAACCAACTATTCAACCTTCCATATACCCAACCAACCAGCCTCAGACCAAAGGACACACTGCCTGAGTGGTAACACCTTTGATACATTCAGCCTGCCCGCCATGGACTCAGTGACTCATATTTTCATTACCTCTCATTTCCCTTTTCTGGGACTGCACATGTTTTTCCACATCTATCTTCTGTGTCTGAAGTAACTCTATCTCCTTTTCAAACTCAGAGATCGTCTGAATCCCAGCAATGACAGAACCATGTGAAGAAAAAATAGCTGTCACAATTTACGGCAGACAAAGGGAACACTATTACTGTATATTTATCTATGCAAGTTGTCCTCACTGTAGTTTCTCAGTTAAAATCTTGTTAAACCATCACTGCTCATAAAGTTTTGCCATAAAGTATTGTCTAACTATCTAAGATACTGTTATTCTCACAGGTACTTGGTTGTATCAATAGAGTTAGCCCCCCTACTATATAAAGGGAAAAAGTAAGTCCTTACTACTTGGGGTGGGGAAAGGGAGGTGAGGGAGCTCAGAGAAGTCCAGGCACAAGGGCCAAGTTCTCTCTCACTGTATGATGAAATCTTGGACGCAAAGAAGTGGGCAAAGTCATCACCTATTTAGGGTTTGGGCTCCAGTTAGGCTTAGATGGGACCCAGTGGCAGGGCCAGGGTGCGCCCTGGGGCTGTGGGAGCTGGCAGTGAGGGCATGACCCGAGTCCAGGAGGGGGAAGAGTCTGCTTGTGGGGAGGAGGCTGCATTCTCCCTGTATTCACCTGTGAGCTCGGGTTTGTACCTGGGGAGATGTGGGAGCTGTACAGAGATGAATAACCCTTCCTGGATATTTTTTTTTCTGTGTTTGTGACAGTTGTCATATCAGTGTGTATTTAAAAAAAGAACCTTATCAATACTGGTGAATTTCTGTGTGGCCATTAAAAACTTTTTTTTATTTTGCATTGTCTAGTCATTAAGCTCAGTCATGTCCAACTGGCTCTCACAACATCTTTAAAAAGTGATTGCTATTTCTTTGTATCATTAAACACAAAAGCTTTTAAATTATTTTTCCTTAAAATGTACTTACAAACAGAGCTGAACATTCAGCTTGCCTTAAAAATGGGGAGGGATGTGTTTCAAAATTCAAGCATTTAACAGAAAACATAGTTAAAGTATTTTTAGTTTAATATGACTCAATTTTCAGGTACAATTTTCAGAGATGAGCTGGAACTGATGTAAGGCCAGACATTTATATATATGATCTCCCTAAACTGATGGCAATTCTTAAGAAGGCTTATCAATTAAGATTAGTTTTGGCTAATATAAAAATGAGATGTGCCCTTTTTTTGTTGTTGATTAAAACACAGAGATAGAAAATCCAAGACTGAGAGTATGGCTCCAGGTAATTTCCAGCTCAATTACTCTACCATCCCTTTCAGCAGCTCCTGTGCTTGTGGTTCAAAATATCTGCTAGAACCCCAGTCTCCCACCCACATTCCACGTGGCAGATAGAGAAATGGAAGTGGAAAGAAAAGGGTATACACCTTATCTTTGAAAGTCAGCACCTCACAGAAGCATCACTTAACAATGGAACCCTTCCGTTTATGTTACCAATTTATGGAGTTACAACTAGTGACATAGGAGGGTGGGGATTGAAACAGGAAAGCCATGTGTCTAGATTGCTATTATTATTTTTAATTAAAAAACAAGGAGAAAATATATGTATAGACTATAACCTGCAGCTTCTGTTAGTGAAGTGTGGTGTAACAGTGTTTGGGACTGTGAAAAATTGGGACACAGATAAAATTTTGGGACACAGATAAAATTTTGCCTGTGAAATTGGAAAAAAAAAAAAAAACATCAAAACTGGTGAATTTTTGTGTGGCCATTTAAAAAATTTTTTTAGTTTACATCGTCTAGTCGTTAAGTTCAGTCATATCCAACTCTTTGTGACCCTATGGACTGTAGCCCACCATGCTCCTCTGTCCATGAAATTCTCCAAGCAAGAATACTGGAGTGGGTTATCATGCCCTCCGCCAGGCGATCTTCCTGATCCAGGGACTGAACCTGGGTCTCCCACGTTGCAGACAAATTCTTTACCATCTGAGCCACCAGGCAAGCCCATTTTGTATTGGGGTATAGCCAATTAATAATGTTGTGATAGTTTCAGCAGGGGGACTCGGCCATACGCACACTTGTATCCATGTTCCCTCAAACTCCCCTCGCATCTCTGGATATTTTCTCAGTTAGCCTAAGTGTTTAAACGTTATACAGCTCTTGTTTCCACAGTGGGTAAAAAAGGAGATCAAGTTGGCATGTTCTGATCATCTTACATATATGACCTCACCCTTGTAACATGCCTATGAAGTGAGCAGAATGACTAGAAAACTGAAGATGCAAAAGGGTTACACGGATTGTTCAGGGTCACATGGCAAGCTGCCAGGACCTAGGACTATCCATCCTCAAGCTCCACTCTCTGTGTTGTTTCAGTAAATGTTCCAAGTCATATCTGTATTTACCTATTGTTGTTTAGTTGCTCGGTCGTGTCCAACTCTTTACAACCCATGGACTATAGCCCACCAGGCTCCTCTGTCCACGGGATTTTCCAGGCAAGAATACTAGAGTGGGTTGCTTCTCAAAGGGGTCTTTCAGACCCAGTGATTGAACCTGCATCTCTTGCATTGGCAGGCAGGTTCTTTACCACTGAGCCACCAGAGAAGCCCTTACTTAGGTATAGGTATTTACCTATAGGCTTATAACATGTATAAATGATGATAATGGGTTTATTTTCTTTAAAAACCAGACTAATCTCCTTAGTATACCACAATGAAGAGTTTAGATCGTAGTTTTAGCTACCAGAGAGGAAGTGAGTGGCAAATATTGGTGCCTCACCCCAAGGACAGCCACATAATCTCATGAGATGCAAACTGTAGCCAGACGATGTGACTCCCAGACTGACATCAGTCTTACGAGGCTGCTAAGGATGAAGGGCTCACAGGTATATGTGGTCCTTCTGGATTCCACAGTCCAATCTACTACTTAAACAATAGGAAATCAGAGCCCAGAGAATATGGGCAGTTCTGCTAAGAAATTCAGGTATGAGTCCACGACATATCTTCTAAACTATGCATGGCTATTCCATGATGATTACAGAGGATATTTGTGTAATTATAACAATTATTCTACTAACATGTGTTTCACGTATCTAGTGGAAGCTTAAAAGTTTTCCAATCTCACTAAAATGGTTTGCACTGAAGAATGGAGTGAGAAACAAGTTTGGATGCTTTTAGCTGACCCTGAGGGGACGTGAAGCCGCTCTCTCTTGTGCAGGTCAGACAAATCAGCCAAGAAGCGAGGAGTCCTACCTTTGCCTGCTTGCTCAGTCGGGCCACTTCCCCTTTCAGGCCATCAGAGGTGACCCGCTCTTCCTCCAGCTGACGCTGCAGTTGCATCTTCTCATCCTTGAGAGCTTTAATTTCTTCTCTCAAAGACCGGATCTGCTTCTCATAGTCTTGTGTTTTCAGTTCAAAACTTTTTTCAAGAAGTCTAAGCATCAAAAGAAAAATTTGAACCATTTCTAAGGTCTTTACCCTTAATTAGAACTACACATCATTTTGGAAATAAGAGGAGACTCAGAAAGGAAGAGCCAAGTGAAGACCTATTGTGAGGACAGTGGCCTTATTTTTAGAAGACTGTTTTTATGTCCCCTTAGGTTAAGGCAGCTTCTTACACCTTCAGAATCAGAGAAGTGTGGCTCTACAGTGATCACACACAGGGAACACAGGAGAGGGAGGCTGAACTTAAAGACTCAATGGTTGTTGGGGTACTGTAGCCCCCAAGCCACCCTGGTTCCACGTGGTCCCCTAAAGGGACCACTTCACTCAGCAAAGACCTTGGCATATTCTGCCAAGTCCTGTCTCCTGCCTAGAATCAAGGATCCTGGAATAGCTTCGCTTAGTACTAAACAAGTTAATATGGCCATTTAATAAGGAAAAGGGTCCATCTTGTCAAACATTTTAGAATAAACTGCAGCAAGTCCAGGTACCCAAAAGGCCACAGAAAGCCATTCCTTGTAAGAAGACTGGGCAATTAAATACAGGGTAAGTGACCAAGAAAATAACCCTAGACAGATACAGAACCTAGACCAGCCCCACACAGCCCACAGGGGCCCAGTCAGAATTGAAGCTGTCCAAGGAGCTCTGTGAGTTTATTAAATCATCTTCCCACCTGCTGGGCTGTCAACTCAGTCCATTTTATGACTTGCTTTTATAGTACAATGGGGAAAATTCTGAGGAAGAGAGTCATATTCCCAATCGGATTTTGTTTCTTTTCTTCTTATAGATATTGACAAACATTTAAACCTTGTTTTCAGATTAAACAAAACAAAACAAAACAAAAACCACAGTGCTCCTAAGAGTCCAGGAAAATACATTTGAAGAAGCAAATTAAAACCAGAAATCTTAGGTAAAGAGAATCTTAAGACTTGTAGCCTAAGCTGACTGGGAGTGTGCCCACTGACTGTGGGACCCTTGAGCCTCTGGACGGTTGTGATGGGACAAGTCTTTCCCAGTCAGCTGACCAGGGTCCAGCCTGAGCTGTGGCTGAGTGCTGAAGAGGACTGTAAAGAGCTCAGGCTGGCTCTCTAGCCCCTGCTTGAAATGATTGCTCCTAAGTGGCCTCAGATGACCAGGAGATGCCAAGAGCTGAGCCCCTCTCTTCTAAAGTTAAGACTTCATAGAAAAACAGATGTTTCAAGGTAAAAAGCTAATTAGCCCTATTTAAAAACTGATGTGTATATGATCCAGCAATTCCACTCCTAGGTATATATGCAAAGAAAAATAAAACACTATTTTAAGAGGATACATGCACCCCAATGTTCATAGTAGCACTATTTACAATAGTCAAGATATGGAAGCCACCTAAGGGTCCATCAACAGATGAATGGATAAAAAAGATGTGGTATATACATACAATGGAATGCTACTCAGGCATAAAAAAGAAAAATTTCTATTTGCAACAACACAGATGAAACTGAGAGATCTTATGCTTAGTGAAATAAGTCAGACAGAAAAAGACACTGTGTGTTTTATAGGTGGAATATTAAAAAAACACACACAAATGAATATAGCAAAGCAAACAGACTCATAAAAAACAAACTAGTGGTTACCAGTGGGGAGAGGGAAGGTGGAGAAGCAAGAAAGAGGAAGGAGATTAAAAGGTACAGACTACTGTGTATAATATAAATAAGCTACTAGGATATATTGCATAACATAGGGAATATAGCTAACATTTTATAATAACTACAAATGGAGCATAATGTATAAAAATTTTGAACCACTATGTCGTACACCTGAAGCCAACATAGTATTATAAATCAACCACACATCGAAAGGACTTCCCTGCTGGCTCAAACAGTAAAGAATCCGCCTGCAATGTAGAAGACCGGGGTTTGATCCCTGGGTTGGGAAGATCCCCTGGAGAAGGGAATGGCTACCCACTCCAGTATTCTTGCCTGGAAAATTCCTTGAATAGAGGAGCCGGGCGGGCTACAGTCCAAAGCATTGCTGAGTCGGATAGGACTGGGCCACTTTCACATATGCACACATACATCAAAAGACAAAAAACTGATGTTGGATCATGAAACACGTTATGTACACATTAACTCTTGGAGTTCTTCAGTGACACTCTCTCCCCTGACTTCTTGGCATCCTGGCCCCCTCATCCAGACCCAGGCTCTTTTGCTAACTAACTTCACAGGAAAGTTGTATATGCTGCCACCAAGGCGGCACTGTGCCTTCTAGCCTCCAACAGAGATGCCAAGAATGTTCCATCTCCTCCCAACACTCTGCCATGCAGCCCTATCTGGAGATCTAAAAACCTGTGAATTTACTCCTTAAGAAAGAGGGGCACAGACTAGAGCCTTTAGACCTTAGCAAAGCGTTTGTTGAGACAGGAAATATGGGGCTGGTACAATTCAAGGTTATGGGAACCTGTCTTTTTAACTAATTTTTATTTGAGTTGATTTACAATGTTCTGTTAGTTTCTGTTGTACAACAAAGTGCACCAGTTACACATATCTATTCTTTTTCAAATTCCACTCCCATATAGATCATTACAGAGCAGAGTTCCCTGTGCCATACAGTAGATCCTTATTAGTTATCTATTTTAGACACAGTAGTGAGTATGTGTCAGTCCCAATCTCCTGATTTATCCCTTTCACCCTTGGTAACCATAAATTTGTTTTCTACATCTGTGACTCTATTTCTGTTTCATAAATAAGGTCACTTGTATCATTCTTTTAGATTCCTCATGAAAGCATTATCATACGCTATCTGTCTTTGTCTGACTCACTTCACTCAGTATGACAATCTTTAGGCCCACCCATGTCACTGCAAATGACATTATTTTGTTTTTATTTGTGGCTGAGTAATAATATTCCCTTATATTAATATATATGTACATCTTCTTCATCCACTCCTCTGTTGATGAACATTTAGTTTGCTTCCATGTTCTGGCTATTGTAAGCACTGCTGCTATGAACATTGGGGTGCGTGTAACATTTTGAATTACGGTTTTCTCTAGATATACACCCAGGAATGAGATTTCTGGATCATATGCTAGCTCTAATTTTAGTTTTTTAAGGAACCTCCAAACTGTCTTCCATAATGGCTACACTAATTTTTATTCCCACCAACAGTGTAGAGGGTTCCCTTTTCTCTACACCCTCTCTAGCATTTATCATTTGTAGATTTTTTGATGATGGCCATTCTGACTGGTGTGAGGTGACACCTCATTGTAGTTTTGATTTGCATCTCTCTAATAATTAGTGATACTGAGCATCTTTTCATGTGCCCCTTGGCCATCTGTATGTCTTAGTTGGAGAAATGTCTATTCAGATCTTCCATCCATTTTTTTGATTGGCTTTTTTTGTATTGAGCTACATGAGCTACTGGACCTGCCTTAACTTTTGTGAGGTGAGTTATATCTTGCTGTCTGGGACAAGAGTCAAGTTTACAGATACAGTGTGAGGGTAGGGGGCAAGGAAAGACGGTTTATTTAAGAGGCAATAATTTTCATCCTTGGACTTGAAAGATGAAAGAGGTGGCAGTCTCTGAACTTCTCACCGTCTTGGTAATAAAGAGAAAGCAAGATATTCCCAGTGGTCCCCTGTGCCCATAACTCCAAAACCTGTGCAGTGTCTGAAACGTGCACCCTTGGGGACGTAGCTCTCACAAAGCTGTCTCTCACTTCCTAAAAATATCCGCACTGTGCTCTCCTGTGTCTGTGATCTGCAACCTGCAAGCTGAGAAGCAAATGAGAAAATAGCAGAGAGAGAAGGAAGCGGCGGCTTTAAAGCAAATGAGATTTCATACATTCTTTGTTGTTCTTCTTTTTGCACATCATCAAAGAGCTGCTTGGTGAGGTTATCCATTTTTTCTGTGAAAAGAGAATGAATGCTCTTTGAAATAGGTGTGCAAAGCAATGCCTTGATTGTTTCATGCCACATTTAAGAAAGTAAGAATGTAAGAACAATCAGGTGGTTTTTATTATCAATGGAACTTAAGATGAGAGTATAACTGTCATCTTTTATAAATTAGAACTCTGCTATTAGAATTTGAATTGGACAAGTACAGATGGACAGAGCTAGGCTGCGGATGGCTGCTCCACACGCCAAAGGAAACTGACACTGCTGATCCCAAGGGTCTGCACCTGACGGCCCAGGGCTGACGTGGCTCAGTGCTAAGGAGGCGTCTTTGTTCAGGCCAGGACTGGGTACCACTTAGACTGGGTAACTTGGCCAGAGCTAAAATTTGAGTGCAAATCCTTGGCAAGCCATAAACATTATCCCAACATTGCCCTGACAATGCACGAGGGTGACTATAAAATTTTTAAAAAACGAGATTATGAACGATCCCTGCTACCACCATCCACAGTCATCACCCCCTCCCCATCTTCTGATATAACAGCTCGAGGCTTACAGCCCACCATCTGCAACTTTGCAAATGGCCCAGGAGATTCTGAGGCACAGACAGGGACAACTGTGCTCTGATAAAAGTTGAAAACAAACCAGGTGAACCTGCAGGGTACAGTTGCCGCAATTTAAATAGTTATTCTCCATAAAGTGAAAGTTCTCTCATTACACCAGAGCCTTCTGGTTCAGATTGAAACTCCATTCCCGCCCAGTGCCTATTTTCCAAATGACTAGGCTTTTGAACTGGTGAATGTGCATCGGGCCACCTTGGGCTTTACCTTTCAACTCTTCAGTCTTCTCTTGAAGCTTCTGCTGTATTTGTTCTTTTTGTATTTCCAATTCTGAATTATGCTTCTGAAGCTTTGCCAATTTCTAGCAAAGGGAAGAAAAAAATGGTTTTTTGAAAACCTTGTGTTGAGTTTCGCCACCATTGCCTGCATATTTTTAAATTTGTATTTTTTGGTCTCGGCACCCATCCATAGGTAACAGCTGGCAGCAGCCCACTGAGAGATGCTGTGTTTAGCTCCACATGCAAGGGCTCCATGTGACTTCAATAGACACTAGTTCCCAGCCTCATCCAATAATGGCTGAAACCAAGGAGAAAGCCAAATCCAAGGTCTTCCCAAAGTCAAGGCAACTCCTCTGTCTTTTTATTGGCTAAAAATAGCCAGGGTATTAACACAGTTAGTGTAGGAAATTTATGATATAAAGTGGATTCACACTTCGAGACTCTTATGACTCAGGAAGGATGTATGATCATTACAGAAGTTCTCTAGTAAAGTGTCTGCTGGGCTGGCAGCTGGGGGCCCGAGTGCTGATGGCCGGTGACTGGCAGTGCAGGAGATGCCAGCCTCTGTGTTGGTGCAGCCAGGCACCTGGTCATGGGGAGGGCAGAGGGATGCCCTAGGACACCAGGCTGTCACCACTCTGGGTGTTGTGGGACTTCAGAAGGTGCAGAATGGATGATAGTAAATAAAAGGTTTGAAAATATCAGTTCACGCTTTTGCAGGGCTCTATGAGTCACTTGGCTAACCTATTTCATCTGACGATTTTATCCTCACAGTAATGCTGTCAGTCCCTTTTTGTTATTCCAATTTTCCATATGAGGAAACTAAAATTCAGAGAGGGTAAGTGACTTGTCCAAGTTTCCCAGACAAAGAAGATCTGAACCTGGGACATCTGGTTTTTACATCTACTGCTCTTTTTACTATGACACAGAGAGGCAAACCTGCCCACACTTTGCACTGCTGCTCTGGGGATGATGCTTCCAGGGTGCATGTCAGGCGGACAAGTGACAGGAGACCAAGGTCATGTTGGACAAGAGGGAAGCATTGACCAGGGCCCTTTCTCAGGACTTCCATCACTTTACACAAGTGGAAGGCAGAGAAAACCTTACAATGTGCTTCTTGAAGCATGAGTCTCCTCTTCTCCCTACCCCCTGCCCCACCAGACACTAGGCCTCACATTTCCTTCCTCTAAAATGCAGGCTCTCTCTGGTAATGGAAACCAACATCAAAATCTGATTTCTCTGCAGAAGTCATCTCTGTGGGAAACGCTGCACCATGATCTCTTCCACAGAAAGACTCACAAGCTATGTCCACAGTCACTTCCAGCACAGACCTCTTCCACGGAAGCCCTGTATCTCATCCCCTTCTCCTCATAATTCTGCCTGTGGGTGGCTGCTCTGTCCAGTTCAGATTCCAGTTTCTGAATCTTCTCCACGTCACTGGCCCGAAGGGCAGCCAAGCAGGTCAGCTTCTCCACCAGCCCGTGGTTCTCTTTGTTCTGGAGGAAAGAAACATCAGATACTTGGGGGTTTATCCAAAATAAAGAAGCTGTTGCATTAGCTTCTCGCAACTTCTCATCTAAGTGGGAGGATTTTTTCCTCTAACCACGGTTATCATCACAATGGCTGGTACGCATCTTCACCCGGTGAGAATAGGGAGGCACAGGTGGTCAGGCAAATGCTTTCCTGAGTTGATGGATCTTTTAGTCCAAACCCTGGAGCTCCAGGACAACCCTAGTTCTGTGAGTTGAACTGGGTCCTCTTCATCTCCCCAAATTCATATGTTGAAGTCCTAGTCCCCAGCACCTCAGAATGTCACTGTATTTGGAGATTTGGTCTTAAAAGACGTAACTAAGGTAAAACGAGGTCATATGGGTGGACCCTGATCCAGTATGACTGGTGTCTTTATAAGAAGAGATTAGGACAGATGTGAGGGGAGGGGAGACGATGTGAAGACACATGGGGAAGAAGGTCATGTGTAAGCCAAGGAAAGACACCTTGGAAGAGACCAAAGATGCCAACACCTTGATCTTGGACTTTCAGCTTCCTGCATTGTGAGAAAATAAATATCTGTTGTTTAAGCTGCCCTGCCTGTGCTGGCTTATCATGGCAGCCCCAGTACATGAATACCTGGGATGGAGCTCAGGCAGTGTGGGGTCTCCCACAGGCCCTGCTCCCAGCAGGTCAGGGCTGTTTTTCAGGGCTGTTCCATACCAGCGACATAACATGCAGGAGTGCTGCACAACAACACAGGGAGGGGAAACTGTATCAAAACCTTGTTTCTGATTTGCACGCTCACCCATTCACCAAGGATTCCTATGGTACAGCTTAGCACCACGTTTAAAGTTTATTGGAGGAGAATTTGATTTTTACTTGAGACAGATGCAGGAGTGAGTTTTATAGATCTGGACGCTGCATTTTCCTGGACACAGCCTTCCCACACTGACTGTGTTTGGGTTTGTTTTTTTTTTCTTATCAATAGGAACAGAATGGGGAATCTTCCCAAACTAGGCAGGCCTTTAGTCAGACTACATGGACCTTTGGGAAAGTAAAAAATGGCAACTTCTCTGGGCCAATGCAGCTCCGAGGGAGCATGGCTTGGCATGAAGGTAGCATCTTTGTGCAAATTAGAAAAAGACACTTATGCCTCAAGGCAGTACAACTTTACACCAAGACACATGGGCTGGCAAGTGAAGTCACACTGGATTTCAGCTCCGCCTGCTTTCTTGTGCAGCGTGCAACCTACCAAATCATGTGTACCCGCCCTTTACAGCGTACTTCTGTTTCCTAGCTCAGGTAGTCCATATAAACTGTGAACCTCCTAACACGGGCATAAATCTTAACAGTGCTGACAAAAAATTAATTAATCAATAGTCAATCTAAAAAAGAAATAAAGTATTTTATTTGAGTCAACCTGAGGATTATAACCCAGGAGAGAGTTTTTCAGAAAATTGGCGACTGTTCCACCTGTTAGAGGTCAAAACACAGGTGTATAAGCTTTTGAGACAAAAGGCTATACATCAAAGTAAAATACTGCTATTTTACACAGTCCAACAAGGCAAGTAGCGAATCACTGTGACCCCTTAAAGGATTTGAGCAGAATCTTATCTCTTAAGGAGCTACCTTGCTGGTACCTGAAGGAAACTGCTTTCTTCTGGGGGTGGGGGGAGGGGTGGTAAAGAGTCATTTCTGGGTCTTCTAAGGGGATCCAGTTGTATCCTGCAGATGTGGCTCAAATGGCAGAGACAATTTTATGTTCAATTTTTCTTGTCTTGCCTTAAAATAACTTTATTTCATCAACAGCATAGTTAAGGAACTGGTCTGGAACTAAAATAAATCTGTTAGAAAGAGTAAATATGAAGGATGCATTATGAACACTTACCTGGTCTTCTAGCTTTTTCTGCAAACGCTGAACTCTGTAAGTGAGCTGAATGTTGAGCACGAATCGTCGGATATTTTGGAATCTGCGTCTGGCCAGCCAGGCCCGAGCATATTTCTGAAGGATCACAGCCTTGTGTTCTTTCAGCATCTTTAAAAGAAGATTTTGTGAAATGCAAAATGGGTCTCCTCTGTTTTTCTCATCAACTCTCCCAGTGTTGGGAGATGTAACTATCAGAATACTCCTACAGGGTGAAATACCAATTTCTTGTAATCAACGCACACAATTCTGTTACCCATTTTTTTTTCAGATTTTTAAAAATTGAACTCTAGTTTATTTACAATGTTGTATTAGTTTCGAGTGTACAGCAAAGTGAATCAGTTATACCTATATATATATTCTTTTTCAGATTCTTTTTCACTATAGGTTATTACAAGATATAGCTCTCTGTGTATACTCTTTGTATAGAGTATAGTCTTTGTAGTTTATCTATTTTATATATTGTAGTATATATATGCTAATCCCAAAGTCTTAATTTTTCTATTCCCCTCCCACTATCTTCTTGGTAACTAACCCTATGTTTGTTTTCTATGTCTGTGAGTCTATTTCTGTTCTGTAAATAAGTTCATTTGTATCATTTTAAAAGATTCCACGTATAAGTGATGGCATATGATATTTGTCTTTCTCTGATTTACTTCACTTACTATGTTAATTTCAAGCCCCATCCATGTTGCTGCAAGTGACATTATTTCATACTTTAATGGTTGAATAACATTCCATTGTATATATGTACCACATCTTGTTTATACATTCATCTGTGAATAGACATTTAGGCTGTTTCCAGGTCCTGGCTACTGTAAATAGCACTGCTATGAACATAGGGGTGGGTGGATCTTTTCGAATTAGAATTTGTTCTAGATATATGCCCAGGAGCGGGATTGCAGGATCATATGGTAACTTTATTTTTAGCTTTTTAAGCAACCTCCATATGTTCTGCACAGTGACTGCACCAATTTACATTCCCACCAAAAATGTAGGAGTGTTCCCTTTTTTCCATAACCTTTCCAGCATTTATTACTTGTAGATTTTTTGATGATGGACAATCTGACTGGTGTGAGGTGCTACCTCGCTGTAGTTCTGATTTCCATTTCTCTAAATCATTAGTGATGCTGAGAATCTTTTCATGTGCCTCTTGGCCATCTGCATGTCTTCTTTGGAGAAATGTCTATTTAGGTCTTCTGCCCACTTTTGACTGAGTTGTGTTTAGTAGTATAAGCTATTTGTATATTTTGGAAATTAATCCTTTGTTGGTAGCATCACTTGCAGATATTTTCTCCTATGTAGACTTTGGAAACAATAACCAAATCCTAGCTGCAGCAGACACATATGAACAGACATTCATATCCCAGAAAGTCACACCTTTTGATACCTCCTCCTTGCCAGGAATCCTCGGGTGTAGGCCTGGATGGTGATGGTGGCCACACGAATCAGCTGGTACAAGTTACGGACGAGATACGCTCGACAGTACTTCTGAATGACAA
This sequence comes from Cervus canadensis, assembly GCF_019320065.1. Classification (NCBI taxonomy): domain Eukaryota; kingdom Metazoa; phylum Chordata; class Mammalia; order Artiodactyla; family Cervidae; genus Cervus; species Cervus canadensis. Next base: position 54,004,937 of record NC_057391.1, on the reverse strand, counting down.
TGGCTGCCCATGCTTCTTTTAAGGCTGTGGCAGTAACTGCTTTCCTTGGTTAAGAAGAATGTAGAGTAAACCTGTTACCAACGGGGCACTGACTTCCACCCCAGAGCAACCAGCTTGTGCAATACTTCTTAACTGAGGCATATTCCGAAGTTCTGCAAATTATGCATTAAATGTTGGAATGGTTTACGCTAATGTCTAGTAAAGATCAATGTTATTACTTCTTTCCCATCCTGATCCGAACAGGAACGAGGCACCACATGGGAACTTTCCCACTCTTCACATTCAGGCCAATCACCCCACCGTCACTCATGTACCCACAGAGGCTGTGCCAACACAACTGTGCTTTGGCATTGTACTTGCTCATTCATCTAGTCAATCACGTGGGAGATCACGCTGGCGCCTCCAGATCAGGGGTTGAAAAACTATGACCTTGGGGCCACAGCTGCACCCTCCTGCCTGCTATTGTCACCTTTTGTTGGAATACAGCGCACTTATTATTTACATATAGCCCATGGCTGATTTCATGCTACAAAGGTAGAGTTTAATAGTTGTGAGAGAAACCGCAAGACCCCCAAAAGCCCAAATATTTGGCCCTTACAGAAAAAGTTTGTCCACTCCCATCTGACGGCCTGGAGGTGAGGAGAAAGTTCTTACCTGCAGAGTTTATGACCTTGTAAAACAGACTTAGAAATGGTCAAGTGGGATAAGAAGAAAAATAAAATAACTACTAAAAGATCTGTAAGAGAGATCTTACTGAACTATCATTCTGCTTGGGAAGAACTGACATGTCAGCCAGGCTTGACAGAAAAGTAGGATTTCTGAAGACAGTAAAGGCTGGAAAAGGCAGTTCAGACTAAGGGACAGGTGAAGACATGGAGGCCTAGCAGTGCCTGAAACATTCAAAAAAAGAGAATTTGTCTGGAATTGCTAGAATATAAGATACATGGAGAAAACTGGTAGTTAGTGAGGTGAGAAAAATAGATGGGAACTGTTTGTTATCAAAATATGTATTTACTGAACATGTACTATGTGACAGTCACTGTGCTGGGCCCTAGATACAGATGCAGAGGCAACCACAAGCATCATCGCTGTCCTACCAGAGCGTCCATGCTTACGGCTCCACCCAAGCCATGGGGACCCATGAGTACCTTGTCAAAGGCTGAGTGCCCTTCTCTGGGAAACAGGGGCCACTGCAAGCATGAGAGGCAGAAGCAGGAGCTCTATGAGGCCCTGCTTTAGAAGTTAGGAAGGAAAGGCAGCAGGCAGAGGGCTGTGCTGTAGAGTGAAACACAAATGATGATGAAGGCTTCATGCAGGGCAGGGGTGTGGGAATGAAATAAGCGGGACAGACACAGGAGGCAAACGGAGGAAGCATGAGTTTGGGGAAGAAGGTAACTCTGGATTTCCTGCCCTGGGGACTCCTGCTATTAACTGAAACCACAGGCTTGAGAGGGAGAGCGAGGCTAACTGTAAGCATATATAACGGGTTGCCTAGGGGAGTGTGGGCCCGGAGATAGGGGCAGGGTGGTGGAATGGCAAGCCCAGTTTGCGGTATGCTGAGATGAAGACTGGTGTGTCAGTCACGTGGAGGAGCCCAGACACTGCTGGAGGTCAGGCATAAGGCTCAGGATGAGGGAACCTGAGCGACACAGCCTGTCTTTAAAAACATGGCTCTCCTACTACAGTCACAGCGAGGGAAGGAGGGAGGCTGGGCAGACACAGAGATGCACACAATGCTATCCAGGAAGGATGCTCCTCTTGCTGGCCATCCCAGGGTGGCCTTTTGGGAGCGCTTACAGAGGGGTGGGATGGCTATGCCCTCCACTTGGGCAGCCCTACCCAGGGGACTCATTGCTTGTGGGCAGAGCCTTGCCATGGTCTCCTCAGGCATGGTCTGACCCCACTACCTGCAAGATAGGCTGGTCAGTGGCGTCCTTACTCAGAAGCTTCACTTGGACCCTGATCACCCTTAGGTGTTTTCAGTTCCCAAGGAATAGTGGCTCAGCCTCTCTACCTGGTCTCACCAGGAATTCTGGCCCTCTTCAGCAACACCCTGATTGGGGCTTTCTCTCATCAAGGACCTGGTTGCCACATCTGCTGTGTGGGGATAGTACGCAGAGTCAGCACCACTGCCCCCAAGGACACATCCATCTGCTCTTGAGGCTCACAGTCACCTGTGGACCCACACACACATCTGTACCTGGGTCCTGGGAGAAAAGAGGCCCCACCCCCTGGAGGTGATAGGGAAGAAAGTTGTACAGTTGCTCAAGTCTTCTTGGTTCCAACTCAGAGGGTAAAGAATCTGCAATGCAGGAGACCCAGGTTTGATCCCTGGGTCTGGCAGATCTGGAGAAGGGAATAGCTATCCACTTTCCAATTGCCCGAAGAATTCCTTGGACAGAGGAGCCTGGCAGGCTATATAGATCATGGGGTCTCAAAGAGTTGGACACGACTGAGCGACTAACACTCGCACAATTTTCACTCCTGGTTCCAACATACCTCACAGTTTTCTGACCCCGGAAGTATTGCTGGATGATCTCGGCCGCTCGTCTCTCTCTGAGGAATTTTTTTCTCTGGAGCCAGCCACGGACGTGCTTTTGTATCACAATACAACCCTGCCTCAGTTTATCCAACCGGAGTTTTTCTAAATAAGCCACTTGCCCTGCTCTGAAGAAAATTTTGGTTTTGCCAAACTGGTACTGATTAGAATCCTAGAAGAGAAAAATGACATAATCAGAACAAACTTTCAGATTTTCTACAGTATTTGGAAAAGATGTTTATTTATTTTTTATTTATTTTGTTTTATTTTTTTTATTAGTTGGAGGCTAATTACTTCACATTTCAGTGGGTTTTGTCATACATTGATATGAATCAGCCATAGAGTTACACGTATTCCCCATCCCGATCCCCCCTCCCACCTCCCTCTCCACCCGATTCCTCTGGGTCTTCCCAGTGCACCAGGCCCGAGCACTTGTCTCATGCATCCCACCTGGGCTGGTGATCTGTTTCACCATAGATAATATAAATACATGCTTGTTTAGAGATCCAAACACCCCACCAACATTGTTATTTTGACATCCCTGTTCTTTGACATAAAGAGGAAAACTTCTGATTGTGACCTGGAAGTTTATGTTTTGCCTTTTTTGTTTAAAGACTCTTTGGGAGAAGAAGTGGACAGGAGGGTGAGGGGTGTGTCTGTGGGGTGAGGAGGGATGTTTGCGTTGTGGGTGATTTTCAACTGGGCTGCTGGGGAGCTCCAGCCTCTCATAGGTGGTTTTCACAGAAGAGCGGAGGTGCCTGGAAAGGCTTCATTTCTGTCTCCATTTGGCGTCTCTTCATCATTCTTCCAACAACACGAGAGAAGACTCTACACATGGACATCGCCAGATGGCCAACGCCGAAATCAGACTGATCATATTCTTTGCAGCCAAAGATGGAGAAGCTCCATACAGTCAGCAAACACAAGACCAGGAGCTGACTGTGGCTCAGATCATGAACTCCTTATTGCCAAATTCAGACTTAAGTTGAAGAAAGTGGTGAAAACCACTTAGGTCTTAACCATCCAGTTAAGACCTAAATCAAATCCCTTATGATTATGTACTGGAAGTGAGAAATAGATTTAAGGGAGTAGATCTGATAGACAGAGTGCCTGATGAACTATGGACGGAGGTTCATGACGCTGTACAGGAGACATGGAGCAAGACCATCCCCAAGAAAAAGAAATGCAAAAAAGCAAAATGGCTGTCTGAGGAGGCCTTACAAATAGCTGAGAAAAGAAGAGACGTGAAAGGCAAAGGAGAAAAGGAAAGATATACCCATTTGAATGCAGAGTTCCAAAGAATAGCAAGAAGAGATACGAAAGCCTTCCTCAGTGATCAGAGTAAAGAAATAGAGGAAAATAATAGAATGTGAAAGACTAGAGATCTCTTCAGGAAAATTAGAGATACCAAGGAAACATTTCATGCAAAGATGGGCACAATAAAGGACAGAAGTGGTATGGACCTAACAGAAGCAGAAGATATTAAGAAGAGGTGGCAAGAATACACAGAAGAACTATACAAAAAAGATCTTCACGACCCAGATAATCACAATGGTGTGATCACTCACCTAGAGCCAGACATCCTGGAATGTGAAGTCAAGTGGGACTTAGAAAGCATCACTACAAACAAAGCTAGTGGAGGTGACGGAATTCCAGTTGAGCTATTTCAAATCCTGAAAGATGATGCTGTGAAAGTGATGCACTCAATATGCCAGCAAATTTGGAAAACTCAGCAGTGGCCACAGGACTGGAAAAGGTCAGTTTTCATTCCAATCCCAAAGAAAGGCAATGCCAAAGAATGCTCAAACTACTGCACAATTGCACTCATCTCACATGTTAGCAAAGTAATGCTCAAAATTCTCCAAGCCAGGCTTCAGCAATACATGAACTGTGAACTTCCAGATGTTCAAGCTGGTTTTAGAAAAGGCAGAGGAACCAGAGATCAAATTTCCAATATCTGCCGGATCATCGAAAAAGCAAGAGAGTTCCAGAAAAACATTTATTTCTGCTTTATTGACTATGCCAAACCTTTGACTGTGTGGATCACAATAAACTGTGGAAAATTCTTCAAGAGATGGGAATACCAGACCACCTGACCTGCCTCTTGAGAAACCTGTATGCAGGTCAGGAAGCAACAATTAGACCTGGACATGTAACAACAGACTGGTTCCAAATAGGAAAAGGAGTACGTCAAGGCTGTATATTGTCACCCTGCTTATTTAACTTATATGCAGAGTACATCATGAGAAACGCTGGGCTGGATGAAGCACAAGACGGAATCAAGATTGCTGAGAGAAATATCAATAACCACAGATATGCAGATGACACCACCCTTATGGCAGAAAGTGAAGAACTAAAAAGCCTCTTGATGAAAGTGAAAGAGGAGAGTGAAAAAGTTGGCTTAAAGCTCAACATTCAGAAAACTAAGATCATGGCATCCGGTCCCATCACTTCACGGCAAATAGATGGGGAAACAGTGGCAGACTTTATTTTTTTTGGCTCCAAAATCACTGCAGATGGTGACTGCAGCCATGAAATTACAAGACGCTTGCTCCTTGGAAGAAAAGTTATGACCAACTTAGACAGCATATTAAAAAGCAGAGACATTACTTTGCCATAAAAGGTCTATCTAGTCAAGGCTATAGTTTTTCCAGTAGTCATGTATAGATGTGAGAATTGGACTGTAAAGAAAGCTGAGCACTGAAGAATTGATGCTTTTCAAATGTAGTGTTGGAGAAGACTCCTGAGAGTCCCTTGGACTGCAAGGAGATCCAACCAGTCCATCCTAAAGGAGATCAGTGCTGGGTGTTCATTGGAAGGACTGTGTTGAAGCTGAAACTCCAGTACTTTGGCCACCTGATGCGAAGAACTGACTCATTTGAAAAGACCCTGATGCTGGGAAAGATTGAGGGCAGGAGGAGAAGGGGACGAGAGAAGATGAGATGGTTGGATGGCATCACCTACTCAATGGACATGAGTTTCAGTAAACTCCAAGAGTTGGTGATGGACTTGGAGGCCTGATGTGCCGCAGTCCATGGGATCGCAAAGAGTCGGACACGACTGAGCAACTGAATGGAAATGAACTGAACACCACTCCTCTCCTGGCCATCAGAGCTACTTCCCCCATCTCTTTTCTGTCAAAACTCACGGCTTCAGCAACCTTCTAAACCCACAGTGAGAACCACTACCTGGCTTAGTGACTGTCTAGCTGAGTGTGTAACCTAAGTTAGGCCCACAGAAGTTGCTGGGTTGCAGGAGAATACAGCAGGACAGAAGGACACGGTGGGGTAGGGGAGGGACCCTGAAGGTGAGTCCTGCTGTCGGGAGATGATGCCCCACGAGTAAGTCTGCTCTGATCTCCTTAGCACACAGAAACTTGGGCACATCTGCTTTCTTCCCAGGCATTCATGACAGTTACGGCCCTGAGACACAGGCAAAGATGAGGCAAGTGCTTGGGAGCCCATGATTCCCGGAGGGAGGACTGACCTGGATGAGCCGGTGTAAGACCACTTTGCACACCTCCTTTTTATCGCTGAATGAAAGCTCCTGCTTGGTCATGAGGACCCCGTAGCGGCTGTAGAACTCAATGTATGTCCACCTGGAAAACCAAGGCAGACCGGAGAAGGTGGGCTGGAGGAGAGCACGTGCTGTCTGCGGACCCCACAGGCTTGCTTGCCACTGTTTCGGGGACATGGACTTGACCTTTGACCATGGCTGGGACACTGCCCCAGCCTCACCTGGGCACACTTGTGTGCTCCCTGGATGACTTTTGTTAATGCTTCATTTCAACAACTGTCTCCCCCTACCCTCCAGCTCCCTGTCCCAGGAGCCCTGAGGAGGCAGCAAGTGACCCTCTCTAGGACAGATGGGGTGGGGGGTGGGGACGGTGGCCTCTGTCTACATGCTGCCCATCTATCACCCTCTCTGGCCTTCCCATAGCACAGCGGGACAGCTTATGGACAGATCTGACAGAACACAAGGCAATTTTCCTCCCTTGGTTCTCAGCACAGACCTGAGTTGGGCACTTTTCCCCCCAAATGAGGAACTGACAACATACCTAGAAGGGTAGCTCTGGGCACTAATGCGAATCGTTTCTAAGACGCCACAGGCTCGCAGCTGCTGGACAATTCTTTTGGAGTCAAACCTTAAGGACGATTTGATCACGTGTTAAACCATCATAGTTGATAAACAGGCCTATAAACATTGTAGCAGACCTGCCCCGATTGTGAGCTCCTGGGGAACAGGATCTGCCTGTGTGACCCCCAAGCCCAGCAGATACTTGATAAATACGTGTTGGATGTCAATGAGGGTAGCACCTCTGTGAAACAGTTCAGAAGCCACACTGAGGACACAGGGAAAGGACCAGTTGGTTGTTGTTTTTTTTTTTTGGAGTTTCAAATCAGCTTTCTAAAGACTATCAAGTGTGAATTAATAGTCGAAGAATGTATGACATTTGAGAAACAGTTCCAATTAAAAGTAAACTATTTAAATTTAGGTTATTAAAATAATAAATATGAAGCAGAATATAAATACTTGCATAAATATGTAACTTCTTTAATCTACCATTCTTCATTACGATGGTATGTCATCACTTGGGCTAAGATGAATGCATTCACTAGGTCTATATCCAAACTGTTGTTCTGTACATACTATAATTTTGAACCACAACATTTTTCAAATATTTTATGTCTTGATAATAAACCTTTAAATTATTGTAAGAAAACAATTAATAAATAACAAACATTTAGGAGAAACAGATCATGAAAATCTGCTTCAGTTTTTAGATTCGAATGAATAAATGTTTAAAAGTTTTTGGTAGATACATAGTAACTTGATTCCAGTAATTTGACTTTCAAAATATTTACCTCAAACTAACTTTTTAACATCTATTTTATTCTTTATAGTATGATCATCTAGAGGGCTCCAAAAAACCATATGATAATCTTAAAAGATGCAGAAAAAGCTTTCAACAAAAGTCAACATTCATTTATTATAAAAACTCTCCAGAAAGTGGTATAGAGGGAACCTACTTCCACATAATAAAGACTGTATGATAAACCCAGAGTAAACATTATTCTCAATGGGGAAGAACTGAAAGCATCTCCTCTAGGAGCAGCTGATTCTGACCAAGGCGGCAGGGAGCAGCTTTGTGGGGAAATGGCCTTTGGGCTGAGCTTTGAATGACAACCAGAGTGAGAGAAACATCCAAGCTCACCCATCCTAGCACCTACATGTTGCTACGTTCCCTGTACAAGACACTCCACAGGTGGCCCTCTGGCTTAGGTCTGACCCTCTGAGGACCCCAGACACAAGACGGTGCAGCCCCTAAGATGCCTCAGCTCGAGAGATCCTCTGTAACTTCTACTCATGGCTTCCGGTCTTCCTCTTGGGGCCCCAGAGAATAAGCCTAAGACCTCGTGCCAGGTTTGAAGGCAAAACTTCAGACCCCTCTACAGCCTTTCTCCTGCAAACACATACAAATTCTTATCATCAAAGAAAATGTTCTGGCTTTCTCAGTTGCATAAGCTCTAGCCGTAGAATAACTCTTTCAGATCTAGCCCCTTTGCTTAATCCCGGAGATGAGCCGGCTTAGCCAGAGGGGTTGAACTAATACTAGATGTAGAGGGCAGACCTGTTTTGAATCATTTAAAAACCCAGAAATTAAAGTTCTAGGCAATTATAAGCAAATCCTCCAACATCATGACAGAGATGGCTTTCTCGGTGCTTTCCCCCCTCTGTTGCAGCACACTTACTCAAAGGGCAGCTTCTCATCGTTTGGCTTAATGCATCGGACATAGTGGGGAGTGGTGGCGTTGAGGGTCTCCATGAGCAAGTACAGAGAGCTGCGGAACTAGGAAACAAGGTCAGCGGCAGACATTGCACTGAGTAGATGAAGGTTAAAAGAAAAAAAGGGGCCTCTACTGTATAGCACAGGGACCTCTGCTCAAAGTCGTGTGGCAGTCTGGATGGGAGGGGAGTTTGGGGGAGAATGGATACATGTATGTGTATGCCTGGGTCCCCTTGCCGTTCATCTGAAACCATCACAACATTGTTAATCAGCTATACTCCAGTATAAAACAGAAAGTTAAAAAAAGAGGTTCAGCCTTGATAAGTTACTCAAGAAGAGGAAAGATGAAGTTCATGCATAAGCAGCTATTACGAATGGTCTTAGTCTATGACTGGGTTTATCTCAGCGTATCCTGCTTTGATGGACGGAGCAGTTCTCTGTCCAAAACTCCCCAGTAGCCAAGGGCTTAGTGAGTCAGCTTATTGTGCAAACATACGGTTTGCTCAGGTGTGCAGCCTTAGCGGTGGAAGCACCATGACGATGCACTACTACTCTTCTTTGCGTTTATATTAGATCTGAAGAAGCTCAGTGCCCGTGTCCGTGGCTTCCTAGGTAATGCAGTGGTAAAGAATCTGCCTGCCAGTGCAGGAGACATAAGAGACATGGGTTCGATCCCTGGGTCTGGAAGATCCCCAGGAGGAGGGCGTGGCAACCCACGCCAGTATTCTTGCCTGGAGAATCTCATGGAGAGAGGAGCCTAGCAGGCTGTAGGCCAACGGGTCACAAAGAATCAGATACGACTGAGCCCAGCACAGTGTCCAGGCCCAGAATGGTCCCACCCAGCCCTGATCCCTGCCCTCAGCCTGGCTGGACCCTCAGCCACTCTCTGGGTACCTTGCTCCCCACGGTGCTCCGGAAATGCTTGTTGTTTGGCTTGATGACTGGCTTTGCAGATTTAACTGTGATCGCTGAACCAAATGGGGAAGAAGGAACCGGATTTTCTTGAAAAAAGTTGGCACAGAGATGAAACTAGGAAGAACAGAGAGGGTTTTAATGTCAAAAGTGTTTGCCCACAGTCCTCAGCTGGTATAATCGAAGAAAAGGTCACCATAATCCCAACCTGTCTAAACCAGTGGTGGGTAGAGTAACAACCCTGGCCAAATCTCAGTTCCACAAGGGGATCGCCCTCACTGGGGATGACTGATGGTTTCCTTCCCAGGAATGAGAGCAGCAAGGAAACCATGTGAATGTCTGTATGTGGGGATCACCTCAAGAGTCAGAAAACGAGATAATTTTCCTCCTTCTGTGCCTTGGCTCATGTTGCTTCTGCACTCGGAATCTCTTCCCTCCTAACCTCACATTCTCAGCCCTACAGATTCAACTGCTGTTCAGTCGCTAAGTTGTGCTGGACTCTCTGTGACCACATGGACTGTAGCCTGCCAGGTTCCTCTGTCTTCCACCGTCTCCTACCTAGAGTTTGCTCAAATTCATGTCCAATGAGTTGGTGATGCTATCTAAACCCTACTCATTATTTAAGGTTCTATTATAATATTTTCCAGCCCCACTCCCTTCAGAATACCTTTCCTGGTGTCCCAGCATGAATTAATTCCATCTTCCTCTGAGTTATCTTAATCTTTAATCTGTACCTTTTTTTAAGACACTACTTTCTACTCCGCATCACTTGTTCCTTTAAATGCCTTATCTTGGAGAAGACCTTATGTTTTCTTCTTTTAAATCAGACATTGAGAATCTCCTTTGGGGGAGAATTCTTGCCTGATATCCTGTAGCCCCCATGGAACAAATGAATCTGAAATTCCCAGGCCTCTGATGTCTTGGGGGTTTGGTGGAGAGACCCATCTGTGCTTCATGGCAATCTGAATTCCTTTTGAGGAATTCAGCATGCTGGACCCCAAGCTGGCCTGGGGTGAGTAAACAATCGGTGAATTACATCAACTAATTTGGTACACAAAATACAGCTTATTTCTACATTGAATTCTCTGTTATAAATCAATTTTAATAACTTAAGTTTCCATGACCTGTGATTTATTTATGACCATTAGGGGAAGTGCTCAGGCTTATTAGGGAAATTGTCAAAATACTTGAGCATTAACAAAGGACAAGGGACCTTCAAAAACAAGGAAAATTAAGTATGATAATCAAATCTTCACAAAAAATGAAGGACTGTGTATGAAACACCCTTATTCTCAAACTTTAAGAATTTGAGTTCTTAAAATTCTTGAGAGAAACGTTTAAGGAGGAAAAGAAAAAGCCAGAAGTCACTCTTACGGTGACACTTCAGCACACAGGGCCATGGATTCAAGGAGCTCTCGTTCTCAGAGCAGCACTCTGCCTTGCTCTGGTTTTCTTGAGCACTTCTTTAGCCCTTCCTACCACGATTTGCTCTCATCTTGAAGGTATGTTGCTCCCTGTGCGATGTGAGCTCCTTGAGGTCAGGAACCCTATCTGTCTTGTTTACTGCTGTTTCCCCAGAGTCTAGGACAGTGTTTGGTGTATGGTAGGTGCAGTATAAATATTTGTGAGTGAAGGTATAAAGTGTGAATCATGACTTTTTAAATGACCATCTTCGCTGTCCTTCCTCTCTATCATCGGCACATTTTTTATTTTGCGTGTAGTGATAATTTGAATCCTTTCAGAAGCTAGAAACATATTTTTATGCCAATTCTAAAATGGTCATTTTTTGTTTGTATATGAAACCACCTTGAGTGGCATCTAGATTTCTAATGAAGAAGGATGTGACAGTTGGGATTAAGTATCTTGGACTAGTACCGGATCTTCTGAAGCATCTGGCCAGCTCGGTATCCTGTGAAAGCTTTTTGTTTTCTGGGTAGACATTCTTACAGTATTGTCTTTAAAATTAGATTGTCTCTTCTGTATTGAAAGTATTTTTATAATTTAAAAATTAGTATTTTCTTATAGATAGTATGCAATAAAGCTGAAGAAGGATATGTGGTTTTTGCAAATACTTTAAGAGTAGATAAAATTTTAGATTTGTAAAATTAATATATTGTATGGGCACAAAATAGTTTTAAATTATATTTTAAAAAGCTCTCTAAAAATAAAAATAAAACAAAATGAAATACTCATCACTATACTAATGAGGACGACTTTTTGCATGTAGAAGCTACAATTTGTTGTTATAAGACAGATAACACGCACATGTTTCTTTCTCTTGATACACACCTAGGTCCATGTCAAGTACACAATGAATAACATTAACTACCCTTTAGGACTTTACGAACCTTGCTTGCTCTCAGGATTTCAACCAGCATGTCATAGACGGTATCTCTGTTCTTCTCAAGGAAACCTTCACATTTATACTCTACCTATGCAAACAAAGGAGTTATTTCCAAAGAGGCAAAAGCTGATAGCATCTAAGTACCACAAGTTTCTTTTTTTTTAAAGAAAGATTAACGAAGGGGCTATAAAAGCAATGTTTTAAAAAGAGATTCAGTTTCTGTTTGTCTCAGCAACCTTATTATATTATAGAAAGCTTAGAAAGCTGGGGCTGTGTCATTTGATGGAAAGCACCATATTCCCCCACTGCCTGGACTTCTCACTGGCCACTCTACACTCACCTACACTCACCTGTTAGTTCCCACTGGCCACAGGTGACTGTTCCCTGTTATATGTGCAATTAATAAAAGAAGACCTCACTTAGGGTTCTCTTTGCCTTTGAAGTCACCAGGAGGAGGAAAAAAGCTCAGTGGTATCCTTTGAGTTCAAACAGAAATGTCTTCGTGAATCAGCATTAATGTGGTAGAAAGAAAAGAAAAACTGACCAGCTGACCACACAGCTTTCCAAGGCACAAAACCCTTAAAGTCAGATTTAGAGTGGGTTAGAGTTTGGTTTAGAAAAACCCTCCAGGAAGCCCTTTATGATTCAGGAGCCAGAGTGGCTCCTTAAATATTCAAATCTCTAGTTAGTGACAAAGCTACAGTCATTAAAACAGTATTGCACTGGCATAAAGACAGACACATAAATCAATATAACAGAGCAGAGGGCCCAGAAATGAACCCACACTTGTATGGGCAATTAATCTATGGCAAAGGAGGCAAGAGCCTATGGTGGGGAAAAGACAGCCTCTTTAGTAAGTGGTGTTGGGGAAATTGGACAGCTACACGTAAAAGAATCAAACTGGACTACTCCCACATCATGCACAAGAATAAACTCAAAATGGATTGAAATTTAAATGTAAGACCTGAAAACATTAAACTTGTAAAACAGAACACAGGTAGCATGCTCTTTGACACTGGTCTTAGTAATACTTTGGGGGATATGTTTCCTCAGACCAGGGAAACAAAAGCAAAAATAAATCGGGCTACACCAAACTAAGGAGTTTTTACACAGCAAAGGAAACTTTCAACAAAACAAAAAGGCTACCTACTGAATGGAGAGGTTATTTGCAAATGCTATATCTGATAAGGGATTAACATCCAAAATATAAGAACTTATACAACTCAACTACAAAAAAAGAATCCTATTTAAAAAATGAGCAGAGAATCTGAATAGATATTTTTCCAAAGAAGACAAACAGATGGTCACCAGGCACATGAAAATATACTCAGTGCTACTAATCACTGGGGAAATGCAAATCAAAGCCACAGTGAGATAAACCTCACACCTGTCAGAATAGCTATCGTCGAAAAGACAACAAATAACAAATGTTGGTAACGATGTGGGGAAAAGAGAATACTCGTGTACTGTCAGTGGGAATGCAGACTGGTGCAGCCACTATGGAAAACAGTATGGAGTTTATTCAAAAAATTAAAAATAGAATTACCATTTGATCCAGCAATTCCACTCCTGGGAGTATATATATACACACACACACACACACACACACATATATATATACATACACACACACACACACACACATATATATATCTCAAGAAAACCAAAACACTAATTCAAAAAGATATTTGCACCCCTGTGGTTCATTGCGGCACTATTTACAATAGTCAAATCTCTGGATTGTATATTTTAAAATGTGATATTCTTCATAAACAAAAAAAAATTTTTTTTTAAATTGTGAACAAACAGGCTCTTGGGGTGCTGGAATGTGGATGCAGAGAGGGTGTTCAGGGATCCCTGACAAGGACGCCGCTTTGCCCCACGGGTAGGAAAGTATCCTTACTGGTGCACAGTTTGGGTTAGGAACCAGGAACGCTGGCTGTCTGTAAACACACCCTTGTGAATAAGCACGAGGACTGTTGTGTAAGTTCTTCCAGGCTGGTGTGTGACCCACTAGATAAACAAGCAAAGGTGTAATAAATAGAGAGCTTTCCCAGGAGACTGTCTGCAGGGACAGTGTCACAGGCAGCTGAGTGTCTCTGCCAGGGCTCTGAGGACCACGGCAAAGTGTGCTGTCTTACTGTATCTAAGCACAGCTGCCTTGCTCTGAAGACAATTTTATTTTCCTGGCTAGTTAAATTGAGAATGTAAGCTAACGCTATGGCATGTGTGGTTTCTTCCCTCCAATCCACAGTCCACACAAAATGCAGCATTGTTAGCTCTCTTAAGAGGATCCTCTTAGTAGTACCAAATGACAAGAATTAAATGTACAGAAACCGTGTACTATAGACAGGGTCTCTTGAAGTAAATCCCATATATGTGCTTTACACGAAGTCTGATACCTTTTTTTTTTTTTTTACTTGGGATCACAACTGTGAAAATATAAAGGACAACTAGAAAATATAACTTGATACATCAACACTCATTTCATGTGCATCTCTTCAGGAGCCTATGTGAAAAACTTGCAAGCAAGCACTAAAAGGCGATCATGTTTAACAGTGCTCCTCTCACCCACACAGGTTATTAGAGCTGAGCAGCTGGCTGTCCCCTCCGCTGCCCCTGTGGGTACCCAGGCATGACCAGCAGACTGACCCACAGCATTAGCAGCTAGGACACACAAGCCCAGGCTGTCCCCATGATCCCAAGGTGCTGGCCAGGCCACAGGAGTAACACCCAACTGGGCAATAAAGCAGAGAGCAGGAGTTTTCTTAAGGAAGGAAAGTAAGATGAGAAAGCATGTTTAGGGCAGGTGGTTATGGTAAATTGTCTTCTTATCCTTCCATTTTCTAAGCCTTCTGTAATTTGATTTTTTAAAATAATTTTTGAAATTAAAGTAACATTTTTCCATAAGAAATTGGAGACATACAAACAAAACAAAGACCACCTAGAAAACCCATCATCTTGAGTCAATCTCTGTTACCAAAGTAATAAATAAATTATGACAATAAAAAAGCAAAGCGTCAAAAAAAAGACATAGCTTTCAATGTAGGAAACAACTACTCTGTCTTTTTTAAAAAGTTAATTTATTTTGGCTGTGCTGGGTCTTAGTTGTGGCACACAAACTCTTATTTGTGGCATGTGAGATCTAGTTCCCTGACCAGGGGCTGAACCCAGGCCCTTGCATTGGGAGCATGGAGTTTTAGCCACTAGACCACCAGGGAGGTCCCTATCCAATCTTAATTATAACAATTTCATAGAGAAAATAAACTAATAAACAGTTAACAAGCTTATAATAAGCCCCAAATCAGAAATGAGGTCCACTGGCAATACGTTTATCTTTAAAAAAATATAATTGAAACTCATATATTATGTAATAAAGCCAAACTGAGAACTGTAACACACACACACACTCTTGCGTACACACAAGTATTCTTCATCACAGCTGTACACCAAGTGTGACAGTTCTGACCAGAAAAGCCCCTGGCCTGCCTGCTCCTCCCAGGGGACAGCTAGACAGTTGCGGGCAGACAGCTCTGCTCCAGACGCTCACTGTACCTTATCTGCAAAGTGCTGGATGATAAAGGAGGTGTTTGACATCCTGGGTTTTTCAAACAAAGAGTTTTTGTTGACAAAATTATTATACAGCTTTTGAAGCCAGTTTTCATCAGTCCCATGTGGTAACTGGAAGAGAAAAGCAAACCAAATAGCAAGTAAGACAACTAGAGACAAAAGATTAACCAAGGGGAGGAAAAGTGCTAATTCTAAGAAACCAAGAGGAGCTGCACTTGACTGCTCGACGTGGGAGGCTCCTTTTTCAACAGCAACAGAGGCATGAGTCTGTCTTTGCTTTTATTCTTTAGAGTGATATTTCAATAGACATTTTATCAATGCTCTTTTAAAAGAACAAGATGTTATCAATGAAAAGGAAACAGTGATATAATGATATAAGGATGAAGGATTTTATTTCTGCAGAACTGGCAGTATTTTAATATTTTTTTCCCAAAGTAGTCCAAAGATTCAGCAAAAAGTAGCACAAATTCCATTCAGTTCAGTTCAGTTCACTCAGTCGTGTCCGACTCTTTGCAACCCCATGAATTGCAGCACGCCAGGCCTCCCTGTCCATCACCAACTCCCGGAGATCACTCAAACTCATGCCCATTGAGTCGGTGATACCATCCAGCCATCTCATCCTCTGTCGTCCCCTTCTCCTCCTGCCCCCAATCCCTCCCAGCATCAGGGTCTTTTCCAATGAGTCAACTCTTCGCACCAGGTGGCCAAAGTATTGGAGTTTCAGCTTCAGCATCAGTTCTTCCAATGAACACCCAGGACTGATCTCCTTTAGGATGGAGGACTCTCAAGAGTCTTCTCCAACACCACAGTTCAAACGCATCAATTTTTCGGCACTCAGCTTTCTTCACAGTCCAACTCTCACATCCATACATGACCACTGGAAAAACCATAGCCTTGACCAGACGGACCTTTGTTGGCGAAGTAATGTCTCTGCTTTCTAATATGCTATCTAGGTTGGTCATAACTTTCCTTCCAAGGAGTAAGCGTCTTTTAATTTCACGGCTGCAGTCACCATCCACAGTGATTGTGGAGCCCAAAAAGTAAAGTCTGACACTGTTTCTACTGTCTCCCCATCTGTTTCCCATGAGGTGATGGGACCAGATGCCATGATCTTAGTTTTCTGAATGTTAAGCTTTAAGCCAACTTTTTCGCTCTCCTCTTTCACTTTCATCAAGAGGCTTTTCAGTTCCTCTTCACTCTCTGCCATAAGGGTGGTGTCATCTGCATATCTGAGGTTATTTATATTTCTCCCGGCAATCAGATGACCATTATATCTACTACTGTGGGCAGGAATCCCTTAGAAGAAATGGAGTAGCCATCATAGTCAACAAGAGAGTCTGAAATGCAGTAGTTGGATGCAATCTCAAAAACGACAGAATGATCTCTCTTCGTTTCCAAGGCAAACAAATTCCATTAGGTGAAAACAATTTTTATTCTTGGTTGAATGGAGAAAGGTTGGCATGCAAATGTAGTCCTCCCCATCTCCTACCTCAGGAAGAGTTTTTCTTTTGTTTTACTACCTAGTTAATAACTCCCTCCTTGAACTAAGGTCTTAACTACTTACACTAAGCTAGTTGCAGAACTTGTTCTTGATACTGGTGATTTTGAAGCTATCACCAGCTATATTCAGCCTGAACTCTGTGAATCTAATAGTCCATAGTGTCCAAATGACACCTGCAAGCTTCTCTGTGACACTGGTCACCGAGGGACCATCTCTGCAATGTCAGTCACTCAGTTGAATCAGACTCTTTGCGATGTTATGGACTGTCGCCCGCCAGGCCCCTCTGTCCATGGGATTCTCCAGGCAAGAATACTGGAGTGGGCAGCCATTTTCTCCTCCAGGGGGTCTTCCCAACCCAGGGATGCAACACAGGTCTCCTGTGTTGCAGGCAGATTCTTTACGATCTAAGCCACCAGGGAAGCTCTGTAGATTTGGTACAAATATTCCCAGAGCCCACATTGGCCTCTGCACCCTGCCCCCAGTAGATCATTCCAGAATGCTTGGCCTTGGTGCCTGCCTTTTAATCTTACATCACTGCAGGGACTAAAACATAGGTGGCATCAGAAAGGATGGTTTGTGAGAAGAACCATGGAATTCAGAATTATAGGGAGAAAGTACCAGTATGTCGTCAACATTATAATCATGGAAGGGGGTAATAAATCTTTGGAAAAAAAAAAAAGATGTGTGTGTTTAAACATTAAAATAACAATTTCAAACCAAAAGAGACCAAATACTGTTCTAGGGATTATTTTTTCCTATGGCCCCATGAAGGCCACTGCTAGGCTGACTCACTATAAAGTTGTTCCTTCCAGAGGGGTAATAACAATAGGAAAATTCCTAGAGACTCTTTTCTCAATTGTATGATGTTGATTTTTCAGCTGCACCTCCCAGTGGGTGACTCACGGAATCAGGAAGTAAGAGAAAACTCAATTCCTGTTAGTCATTAACAACTGGAGTGTGGTCACTTGCTGTTTCCATGTCTACTCTATATACACACCCAGAGACAGCTTCAAAGGGCTCTTCCCTGCTAGACATGACCTAAGAGGTCATGCATGTTACCCATGGGTGGGCTATACATGCTGAGGGTAGGAGGTTTACCCGGCCTCCTGGGGTTCCTGCTATGAACTGCTGTCCCAGAATTAACAGCCAATCAACTGGTGATTGATCAATCAGGAATTTACATGTAGATTTTAAAATAGGCTCATCTATTATTGCTCTGAAGTTAAAGAAAATTATTTTTAAAAGTTACCAAGCATTCTTCATCCAGTAACTCCAAAATGCCCATTTTTGCTTCAATCAGGTCAATGACTGGTTGGTTGTCATAAAAATCTATCAGAGTCCAAGGAATGTCTTCCTTCATATATTCTTCTTGTTCAAGTTTAAAGACATGCTGGAAATCCAGACATTAATATAGAAAGTAAAAGAGAGTATTAGGATGTGCTTCTGAAGAACAGGACATAAACTTTTGGAAAATGTAGGCACATGACTTGATTTGTAATGTTTATGGAAGCCTCCGAGGTACATGTCACCCCCCTTACCCACAATCAAAGCTGCTGAGGTCCTAACGTGGGTCTAGTTGTCCTCTTCCTGCCCAGGCTGAGTGGGTCCCCACATCCTGGGGTGTAAACTCTGGGCCAGCCTGCCACCTTTGGCACTCAAGGTGGTCCTGGAGCCTCTTCCTGCTCAGCCACTGCTGCTGTCAAACATGGACCCTGTCTCTTTGACTGGGTTAAGAGCTAGCCCACCCAAGAGACTAACAACTTGAAGAGCTTTGTGCATTACTTGTTTCAGCCACAGGGGCACAGGGAAGGCTGCCAAACGGGCTGGCTCAGGCTCATCCTGGCTGCAGGTGGCAGAAGGGGAGGGGCTGTGAGGAGAAAGGCTCCCATGGGAGAATCCCAGAGGGGACTGCATGAAGGCCAACAGGTGGCTGGGAGCCGAACAGTGCCCACACAAGCAAGAGAGAGAGAGCGAGACAGAGACAGAGAGAGAGAGGGAGAGAGAGAGAGAGCGAGAGAGAGAGAGAGCGCGCACAATGGTAATGGCTGGAGTGATGGATGGGGCTGCCAAGGACGGCAGAGGGGAAATCATGCCAGACCAGACTCTTGGTGAACCCCCAGGGAATCTCAGTTCTGTGGCCTTTTCCTGGGGGCAGTGAAGACCCATGGAGTTCATGACAAGACTTAGGTTCTGGAAAGGTAACTCAGTTTGGGGGTGGGAATGGCTTTGAAGAGGCCAGAACTGGAGGGGAGGGCCCAGTAAGGACTCAGCCCAGGGTTCCGCAGAGGCCGGGCACTGTGCAAGGAAGGGAAGTAAGAGCAAAGAGGCTGGGTGAACGCAAGGCTCAGGACACCGGGTCAGGGGTGGTGCTTTAACCACAGAAGGGAGCACAGACGGCACAGAGGCCAAGAGAGGAAGGTGGCAGGCTCACTTTGTCACGGCTTAGCTCCCAGAGGCTACTCAGATGCAGGGGTTCAGCAGAGGCCAGATTTATGGGACAGGAGCCAGGAGAGGACTTGCTAGGGCTTATACTTATATTTTAAGTCATTACCCCTCCCAGGAGGATCTGCACATTGAGAGATGACTGTAACAACGTCAAAGGGGGAAAAATAAGGAGGATGAAGTGGAAGAGGAGGAAGGCAGAATAAAAAAAGAAAAGAACAGAATTTCAGCCTCTGATGTGCTACTTTCAGAGTGTCTCACATATGTATCATTCTAAGGTTGCGGTGAATGTGTGTGTTGGGAAGCAAGGTGGCCCTGGAGTCAGGAGGGGGGAAGGATCCACATGTACTGTTTGACTTCAGGTGAGTTATGCTGCATATCCACTTGGAATAAATCTTAGTTTCAGTTTTAAATGCTAAACTTCCAGGGAATCCATGAGAATGAAAACAGAATACAAATGTGGGGTGAAACTTAATGCTTATACATGGATTAACTCTGGAGCAAGGAATAAGAAAGCAAAGAAGTATTTACTGAATATGATTCAATATTAAGAGTTCTCCTCACAAGATTATTAGGAAAATACAGCTGATCCATTTTCAAAATGAGAAAACGGAGGCTCAGAAAACCCAACGCCCCAGGGGAAGGAGGTGGTAGATCTGAAACTCAAATCCACTTCAGTTTGAGCAAAATCTCATGCTCTCTATGATGTCACACTATCTTTTCCTCATGAGTTGTGTGGGAGAAGCTGAATTTCAAAAGACAAGCAGGAGTTCTCCAGGTGAAGAGGAAGGGATGGGAAAGGACAGGGGCAGGTGGGTTGTGGCAGAGAGTAGGTGCAGATACCGAGGCTCACAAGGACTGGAGCCTGCAGGAAACTAAGTGACTTGGTCGGGCTGGAAGGGGTCTGTATCCAAGAATGGCAAGTGATGAACTGAAACAAACGTTGGCTGGTGCCTCCACAAAAATGAAATAGGATGGGAAGGTGCAGTTTCAAGAAACAGCCACAAGATGGTGCAGTGACCCAGCATGGGACTCAACGCTGGTAAGATTTGAAGAGGCTAAGAGAGTCAGCCTCTCTTCCTGTGCACACACACACACACACCTGAGAGCTAGTTTCAAGAAGGCAAAAAAGTCACCTACCAGGTTAAACTGCTGTTGCAGCTTTTCATTAGCATAATTGATGCAAAACTGTTCAAAGCTGTTCACCTCAAAGGTTTCAAAACTGAAATACAGTTTAAACTAGTTAAGACATAACTTGAAGGACATACACATTTGTTTACAGGTTAGTATTTTTCACAACTTTAACAGTGTAACTTTTTTATGTTTTCTGTGAGTTCTAAACATGCCTCAATTCTTGTTTTAACCATCCTAGCAGTCAGCTTACAAGTCACATTTTTCCAGGCTGCCCCAGGAAGAAATCTGGTATGGACAAAACACCCACTTGAGGCAGGCACTAGAATAGGCATGTGCACATTATGGCATATCATATAATCTGCACAACAACACTGACATCAGCCTTATTATCCTCAGTTCTAGATGAGGAAATAAGACTGAGAAGTTCACAAATTTGTCTGGGGTCACACAGTCCGTGTCAGACTTAACTATGAGTCCACCTGTCTGTAACACTTCTGCTCCCAGTGAAAAAAGCAACGTTGTCTCCTGTGCTCCCACTCCTTGCTGAAGGCAGAGGCAGCACAGTTTTGCCTCCCCAAGGGGCGCTTTCATAGTCATAAGAGGAAAAAGCAAGGTCACAGCCCAGCAGACCCCTTCAGGCCCAAGGAAGACATGGCCCCACCTCTGTCTTCAGACTTTCAAAGGCTGCCTCTGGAGTTGCAGACCCAGGAGCTGAGAAGGCCAGGAGATGACAGCATGAAGAGCGGCTGGAACTGTGTGGGACCCGTGAGAACCAGGTCTGCCCTACAGGATGGCTGCTGCTCAGCTCGAGCCAGGTGTGGCCACGGATTAATCAGATCAGGATGTCTGGTCACCTGACTCTCAAAAGAATCTAGAAACCTGGACTTTCATGTGAATTACCCCACTCTGTAAAACATGATGTAGCCTGAACAGAACTGGGGCACCCGGTCCACCACCTGGGCAGAGGAGCGTTCCTGCCAGGAGGAATCCGAGCGCTTTAGGTGCTGGCGCTGATGCCCATCACCACGCTTAACCCTAACACACCCTAGGTGAAGGGCTGCCCTGACCCCACTGTTACACGCGACGGTCAGAGGAGATGGTGACCATCACAGAGTGGTGCCAGACACGCGAAATCTGACCCCAGCTCGTGGGGACTCTCAAGCCTTAGTTCTTAATTGCTCTAATCCTGAAAGGTTCCTGCCGGCGCCAACCACAGGTCCCCAGGGAGTCTCACTTGACTGAGCCCGTTGAGTTCAGTGTAGAATTTCTGGGGAGGTTAAGGTCCCAGACTGTCCATGGAGCAAGAGGAGAACCCAGAGTCCTGACAGCCCCATTCCACTAGCACCCTGGGTGATCCAGGGGTTCAGGTGGCCTGGACACTGCAGACAGGCCACAGCTGGGCCTGGAGGGGAGGCAGAAGGGCCTCATTGTGCCCTGAAGCCCACAGCCAGGGCCAAAGGCAGGACTTGCCAGGGCAGGGGCTGGATGTCAAACATCAATGACATTACTTTTCCTGTTCACATCAGAACAATCCCTATGGTTTGTAAAGATGCATTCACAATTTCTTCCATTTGACCTTGGTAATAACCCTACGAGAGAGGCCCCATCTTACAGACACAAAAACTGAGGTTCAGTGACGCCCTCCAGGCCACACAATGGGCGTAGTGCAGTGCTTACTCCCTGGGGTCTGACTCCTGGCCCCGAGCCCTTCCAGCTCCGCATCCAGAGAACATAAGCATCTGGCTGGCTAGGGAACCACAAGCCTCCACGACGTTCCGAGCTGAAATCTCAAGGCTCACAGCTTGGGCTTTAACTGTCTTCATGCAGGGTAACTTCCCCTTTCAGGCCGCCTTATTCCCAGCTCACCCTGAGGTCACCTCTTGAAGCAGCTGCAGGTATGCAGGGATGAGGGCTAATCCAGTCCTGAGCAAACTGGAGAAAGGCGTGAAAGGATTCCCTCCAGACAGTAACACTCTTACTTAAAGAGGAGAGATTCCTTTTTCGGAGGGGTGAAATGAATTCATGGGTGACAAGTGAGCATGTTACTTTTTAAATTTTTAAAGAGGGGTTTAATTTTAAAATTTAAAATATACTCTAACAAGCTCTTTAAAAAATTTACAGTTCCTCCTGTCTGAAGTTTGCCCACTTAGCCAAAAATTCAAATTCCTTATTACCATGGTCTATCAGCTTTGTGGATGCCTGACGCCTGCCTGCTGTTCTCCTGACTCCTTATTCTCAGCTCCTTACTCTCAGCTGCCCCCTCTCTTCCTGGTGCCTGGTCAACTGTGACACATCCATCCATTTATTCCTTTCCCAGGAACCATCCCAATCTCTGATGGCCTCTTCCTCCACTAAAATTTAAGTCCCAACAAGGCAGGGGCCAGATGTCTGTGCTGTTCACCCATCACATCTGACACAGTTCCTGGCACATGAATGTGTGTTCTTGAATGAGATAATATATCCTTAAAAATAAAGGGCTATTTATTTAAAAAAAAAAAACACAGAAAAGAACAGAGAAAAATATAACAATCACTTATTTCCATCACAATGAGAGAGACTATTATTAAGAAGGACTATTTCCATTTAAAAGCCTACTTAGATGCTTACTGGCTGCTGCTCAAATCCTTATTTTTAAGGTAAGTAATTTACTAGACTAACCCAGCAATGTAAGAGTTTTATAACTGTTAACAGATACTATTAATTGGGAGTCACATGTATTAACTCAGAACCCAGACGGCAACCCACTCCGGTATTCTTGCCTGGAAAATCCCATGGATGGAGGAGCCTGGTGGGCTATAGTCCATGGGATCGCAAGAGCTGGACACAATTTAGTGACTAAACCACCAAACGACCACCATGTTAAACAGGTAACACCCCTGAGTCTCATATGAAATAACTATGGGAAAAGCTATTTTGCTATATTTGGGTAGAAGTTCTGCCTGCCTCACCCCGCAGCAGGTAGAAGCCGGCCAGCAGAGCCAGCTCGCCCCTCCATTTGGGAAGCAGGGAGGGTGAGTTGCTTTCTCCAGGGTGTGGGGGGCTACTCTCCAATCCAAGTGGAATACTCTGTGATGCCTTCCCTGGGACAATCTGCCCCTCTCCCTCTGAGAAACCAGGGTTGGCCCTGGGAGGGGAAGGGGTTAGGCACTTGAGGCCAGACTCTAACAAACAAAAGCCCAAGTGCTAACTCCTCTCAGAACTGGCTTCCATGCTGGCCAGGCCTCCCTCCCTCACTCTCTCTGGCTATTCTATTCTTCAAGTGTCTTTACGATGAATCTGACCCAGAAAAGCAGGACTGGGCAAAGAAAAGAAGCTAGAAAAAACCCTCCAGTGTGGTAACTGGATCCACCAAATGTATTAGAATTCATGGAGAATGGGGCAAACACATGACCCCTATGATCCAAGAATGGACAAGGATGTAGGCATGAGGGGCCTGGTTGGTAAAAGGCTCTGGTCTGAGCCTACCTCTGGCCCTGTGCTCGTGGGCAAGGTGCAGGGTGTCTGGGGCTGTCATTATCACCCTGTGAAGTGGGAGAGGTATGTCAGGGTTCCACACCTCATGGGGCCTCTGCAGGAAAACAGAGGTGGGTGTGATCCTCCTACGGAACTGGGTTCTCCCACCAGCAGAGCAACTGTGAATGAGTCTTCCTAAGCCTTGGTTGTTTTATCTGTAAAATGGGGATAATTATAAGGTTGTTTAAGGAATTAAAAAAGTGCATGGAAATCACTCAGCATGGTAGTTGGCATGCGCTCTTCATGTTGGCCATTACTGATGTAGAATTTTTTTAACGCACCCTACATAAAAGACATTGTAGCCCAGGAGACTGTACTTAACATACATAGATGCAAAACCAGAGAACACCATCTTCCTGACCATGTGAAACACAAAACCACCAGACTAAAACAACCTAAAGATAACAGGCATTTGACATTTAAATGAGGAAAGACAAGCTCAGGGAGAGAATCTTACCCATAAATGTCCAAAACACCAATAAAAGTGTGCTGCTTGCCTGAAAAGTGCAAGGCTTGGTTAATTCTCTCCACAATGAAGTCAAACAGGTGAGCGTAGATCTTTTTGGCCAGTGCATCCCTGGCATTGACAGCCTGGGGCCTGGTCATGGGCTTCACCACTGTCTCGGAGGTTGTGACGATCTTGCGATTACACAGCCACTGAGCCACTCTGCCACTCTCCAGGCCCAGGAGCTCACAGAACACCTCCAGGTGACCATCATCCTCCTTCAGAAACGAAAGACACAGCCCCGTCAGGCCATCAAAACTGGCACTGGCCCACCCAGCTGTGCCCCTCGACCTAGGCACGATCAGGCCTCGTAACACAGAGCCAGGGCTGGGAGTGAAGCAGAAGGGCCCCTGGGGGCACGGAGCCTGCACCTGGTCCTCGGCTGGGCACTGCTGTGGTGATGCCAGGAGATCCCAGGCTGTGTCCTACCCAGATTTTCCTTCTTGCCAAAGAATGTCAGTAGTGATGCTTAGGTCACAGAAGCGATCCTCCCCCCTCTCCTGTGCTTGTGGACACAGCCTCGAGGCCTCTCTCTGCCCTTTTGAATCACACCCAGGCCACCTGTCAGAGCCTACACTTGCCCTGTCACTCTTTGTGTAGCTGGGGTCTGCCCAGGGTGGGGTCTGGCCCAGGAGGGGCCTCTGTGGTGTTGTCAGGGAGAACGTGGTGGGCTCCCTGAACTGAAGTGGTTTTCCAGCCAACATGAGGGCTGTGGTGGTGGATGTACAAAGTGAATCTTGTTTCTCTCCCAAGCCTGGGCATGAGAGCTGCCCCACTGGCCAGCAGACGAGGAAAGGTCTGCTCCTGCTTTAGGCAGCAAGAACTAGGAGTCCCTGTCACTAGGCAAGGAGATGCAATCCCATGTGACTGCACACCACCATTCCTCTTGGGCAGGGAAAACTTCCCAGATGGGCTAATCTGTAGATAGCATCTCAGTCAATTGGGGAAAAATCACATGATTTCATTTAAAAAGCATCAGGTTATGGTGGACCTAAAAAGTCCTGCCGCCTCCCTGCTGCCCACCCACATCCCTTCTGATCAATATCACAATAACATAAAGCGTGTCAGTACTGTGAGGTTTGGCTGAGCTATTGGTTTCCTTCCTTCTAAGCAGGAACCAAACCTTCTGAGACAAAAACACCCAGCTAGAGGGGGAAATGCAAAGGGGCAGCAAGTTTTAAAACATAAGATGGCTTCATTCAGATTGAATTTGCCCAATATTTCACTTTCTTGATGCAAATGAATGAAAATTATTTTCTACAAAGATCTGACATTTTTTTGTGTGGGATTTGTCTCCTAAGACTGATAGACAAAGGAATTTTAGTCTATCAATTTTAACTCCTTCTCCAAAATGCTACCTTCACAATAAACTTCACAGAACAGAGTTCAAAGCCAGGGCATTTGGAAGTCATATCTTCAGTCTACGGGAGTTTCAGAAGAAAAAGTGCAGAAGCCCATTTCTGAGGTAAATGAGCCAGGACCCAGTGGGAGAACTACACTGCGCACCTTCCAGGCCTGCCATCACCTCCTCCAAACTTCCCAGTCCTTTGTGAACTGACTCTGCGAGGACTGGATACTGGTGGGGATGGGGCAAAGCACTTAGAGTGATAATCTGAAGAATTACTTCCTGGTCACAGGGCAACAGGACTGATGCACTGAGCCAAAAAACATATCCTCCACATCTGCTCAGCGCTCTCTCCCCTTAAACTGTAGGTACCAGAGCTGAGAAATGAACAGGTGTACAAAATTAACAATTGTTCCCATCGGTTGTTCTGGAGGCATTGTTACAGACTGAGTGTCTCAGTTATATGAAAAATTCATGTGTTGAAGTCTTAACCCCCAATGTGATGGTATTCAGAAGTGGGGCCTTAGGCAAGTAATGAGGTTTAGATGTGGGTGGGGTCCCTTGATGGGATTAATGTCCTTATAAGAAGAGGAAAGAGAATAGAGCTTGCTTTTTCTCTGCCCTGTGAGGACACAGCAAGAGGGCAGCTGTCTGGAAGCCAGCATCTTGAGAACTCAACTGTGTTGGCACCTTGATCTTGAATGAACTTCCAGACTCTAGGTCTGTGAGAAAATAGATTTCTGTTGTTAAGCCACCTGGCCTGTGGTATTTTGTTATGACAACTGGAATTGACTAAGACACACATTGTTAACACAAAGCTTTAACAGCAAGGAGATTTTGCATTTCACAGAAACATTTTAAACATGTGACTGTCCTCGTTACATGGATATTGTTGAGGATAACCACATACCTCACACCAAAGCATAACATTTGTTGCCTAGCAGACATATACATAAACTTATCTTGTGTCCATGAAATGAAGAAATCAGTCACAAAACTTAAATGGAAGCCTATTTCCAGAGGGGAAGCCAGCACCATTGGTGTTTCATTCAGGCATGTGTCAGGAGGTAAGACATGTCTAGTGCCCTTAAGGTCCTTCATGATCTGTGCCCCTCCCCCATACACATTTTCTGACCTCACCCACCACTTCTCCTTTCTCTCACTTGTCTTTGCATTTACCAACCTTTTGGCTATTTTTCCAATTACACTTCCTGCTCGAGGGCCTTTGTACCTGCTGTTCCCTCTACTTGGAATATTCCTCCTCCAGATATAGACACAATTTTACTTCCTTACTGAATTAGAAAGGTTTTCGCTGAATGCCCAATACAAAAGGCACAGCCTGTCCCTACTTATCCTGCTATATTTTCCTTTTTTTATTTTTTGGCCATGTCCTATGGCATGTGGGATCTTAGCTTCCTGACCAGAGATTGAACACACACCCCCTGCATTAGAAGTGTGGAGACTTAACCACTGGACTACCAGAGAAGTCCCTATTTTCCTTCTTTTTAAAAAATAATATTTATTTTTATTTTGAGCTGTGCTCAGTCTTTGTTGCTGTGTAGACTTTTCTCTAGCTGTGGTGAGTAGGGGCTGCTCTCTAGTTGCGGTGTGCAGGCTTCTCAATGGGGTGGCTTCTCTTGGTGAGGAACACAGGCTCTAGGTGTGTGGGCTTCAGTAGCTGTGGTACTCAGCAGTTGTGGTTCCTGGACTCTAGAGCACAGACTCAACAGTTGTGGTCCATGGGCTTAGTTGTTCTGCAGCATGTGGGACCCTCCCTGACCAGGGATCGAACCCATGTCTCCTGCACTGGCAAGCAGATTTTTTACCCCTGAGCCACCAGGGAAGCCCCCTATTTTCATTTTTAATGGTTATTGCCAGCTGCCAGACCCTATAACTTTTACTGTGTCTCCTCCCCTCCATTTTCTCCCCCTGATCAAAAGCTTAATGAAGGCCTTCTGATTTTGTTTTGTTCACTGATGTTTCTCCAGAGCCTACAACAGTGTCTGGCACAGAGGAAGGCATTCAATAAAAATTTGTTGAATAAAAGGAAAACACACAGAGGATGTGTTTCCCCTTTCTCTGCCGTTGCAAGGGGAAGAAAGAAGTTTTACTCTTTGAAGGCAACCCATGGAAACCCCGACCTTCCTTGTTCCTGTTAAACTGATCCCCCGAGTAGGTCCAGTGTGCCTGGTGCTAAAATGCAAAAGCAGGGTAACCCTGAGAGCTTCTGCTGATGATCCTCCCAACACAGGATGGGGGAAACAAACACATATCTTACGTTGATCACTGATCTCTCGTGGCCCACTGCTGTGATCTGTACATTGCCCAGATGTAGGATGGCTGCCAGGACCTTAAAAACGTCCATCTGAAAATCTTCCTTGAAACCTGAAAACAAAATTTTTTCCAAATTAGGAATACTCCATTTCTTCTCTTGCATAATCACTAGTAAGACAAGCACCTGAATTCTTTCAGGACCCTCTAATACCATCAGTGCCAAGAGACGGGACAGGGTACAGGAAGTGGACCCCAGGGAGAATCTGGCTCACTAGTTTGTCTTTCTAGTTTGACGTGTGCAGATACACAATGTTAACTGTTCAACCCACCAGGCTTCCCCTCTGTGGTGGCTGCTAGAAAGTTCAATTCAGAAATTAATATCTGAGTAGCCATTTCATGTCAGGTTCCTGGGAGAATTGGCTCTTTCATTCTGTATGCTGTGCTTCCTTTTTAAAAAAAAAAAAAAAAATTAAATTTTTAAAGTTTTTTTTTTTAATGTGGACCATTTTTTAAGACGTCTGTATTGAATTTATTACAATATTGTTTCTATTTTATGTTTTGGGTTTTTTGTGTTTTTTTTTGCTGCAAGATATGTGGGATCTTAGCTCCCAACCAAACTCGCACCTTCTGCTTTGGAAGGCCAACTCTTAACCACTGGACTGCCAGGGAAGTCCCTGCTGTGCTTTTTTTATTGGTATTTTTTTTCTTTTTTGTTTATAAGTTACCCAAATGCTTTTTATGGTGGGTGCTGGAAGGACTCCACTTGCCCCTCCAGCTCTGCACCCTGCTATCTGCCCCAGGCGGCTGGCCTGTTTGGACCAAGGTGATGGGTTTTCATGCCCTCTGGTTGGGTCTGGCCAACGCGTACCCTGTCAGGAGATCAGAGAACAGGAGGAGAAGATATGGGTACATCTCCCCATCTCTTTCCTTGCAGTTGCCTCAGGCTGGCTGTGCAGGCGGTATCTATTCCAGGTCTGGTGCTGACTTTCCCCGACCCTCCCTTCAGGCTCAAGTAACACCCCTGTGCCCAAACAGAAAGAGCTGCTGTTTCCAGGGCCCTGCTGCTCCTTGCAGCCCTCTCAGCCCCACACAATTTGCAATTTGTAGTTGCTCCCTTGGTAAATAAACTTTCCTCCTTTTATCTTATTTGAATGTGTCCCGTGTTCCCAGCATGGGACCCTGACCAATATAGGTGGAATATCACTTGTGAAAGAAAAGAGTTGCCTGCCAAGTCAGCAAACAACGGATGCTGTGGCGATCCAGCTCTCAGCCACTAACACCGCTAACACCGCCTGAGGGGACTCAGGATGCAGAAAAGCGGAATACTGGTCCTAGGTAGCTAAGCTGCATATCAAAGGGATGATTTCACTGAGCCCAGACTTTTGCATCTTCCCATATATATAATAGAAAAGCGCTAAATTCCTTAATTTGAGATACCTGGTTTTCTTTAACTAACAGTAATATTTTGATGTTCTGACTACCTGGTCTTTGTTGCAAGACTCCTATATATCCTGGCTCCTCCCTTACCTCTTCAGAGCAGTCCCTCAGAGCTGTCTGAGAGGCTGCATCCCAGGCTCAAGCCTTCGGTTTTGTCTACTGAGTAAAACGTAATTTTCAGTTTTCAGGTTGTGCATTTTTTTTTTTCAGCTAACAGGAGACCCTCACTTCACTCAGCAAAAAAGCAGCAGGCCCTAAATGCCCAGAAAGAGCCATTGTGGTCACCGCTGCTTCTGACTTGAAGATACCTGGAATATCTCAATAGCAGCCAGGTCATGTTCCAAAAGAATTTCTAAACCTGGAGAGTCTTCTCTCCTTCAAAGATCACACAAAATCAAAGTCACATATGATTTCATTTGCTATATGACTCAGGGAACTCAAACTGGGGCTCTGTAACAACCTAGAGGTATGGGGAAGGGTGGGAGGTGGGAGGGAGGGGACATATGTACACCTATGGGTGATTCATGTTGATGATGTATGGCAGAAACCAAATCAATATTGTAAAGCCGTCATCCTTCAATTAAAAATAAATAATTTTTTTAAAAGTCAGATATGATTTCAAAGCAAAATTACATATATGCCTCCAGTTCAACCCGAGTCCAGGCATTTGCAGTCACTCCATTTCAAGCTAACATTTCCATTTGAATGACAGCCAATTCTAAAAGAAATAACCTCCAGGGCATCACCATGATAAATGACAGGTAAGTGACGAGGAAAAGCAACTAAAAATGCAAACTTTGAAAATCTGCTCTGACACTCCCACTCTCTGCATAATCCATGACTAAGCCCATGCCTTCCAGAACTGACAAAACTGAAATAACAACTCCAAAGTAGTGACTCAAAGAAAGAACTTAAGACCTCAGTTAAGTAATTTTCTTCAGTGAGATAAAATCCTTGCAAAAGCACTGATGGCTTGAGGTGGGTTTCAACAAGAAACATAGTGGTCAAGTTCCTTGAACCTGAGGTCCAGGAAAGATCTGTTTCCAGAGTTTTCTTTCTGACAGAGATCTTAATGGTCAGGCAAAGATCAAAGGATGAATTAAATGAGAGTCAGCAGAAGAACAAAGGAAGTAAGCTCTTGATCAAAATGCACCCCATTCTGCTTCCTCAGGGGGTAACTTGTGGTCTGCTAAGGTCCCTGTGATATTGTTATTTGTATTAAGAAATATATAAATTGGCATTCATACAGTTTCTGGCACAGAACTTCTAAAAACCTGGGAACTTCCTAAGTGGTGAGAGAGACTAAGATGTCTTTCGGTAATGAGGCAATTTTGGAATGCCCCCTGGGTCATGTGTGGATGGGGGCTGGTTGCCAGGAGAAACTATCCTGAGATGGAGAGTGGGAACTTTCAGGCTCACCCCTTAACCTTTGGGGAGCAGAGAGGCACCGCAAGTTGAACTGACTGCCAATAGCCAATGATTTATTCAGTGTGCATGTACTGAAGTCTCCACAACCCCCAAAAGGACAAGGTTTGGAGAGCCCCGGAGTGAACCCATGGGACTGGGGAGAGAGATACTCTCAGCACAGAAGTTTTTGCTCCTTCCCATATACTTGCTCCTAAATATCTGTTCCAATGGGCTTTTCTTGAGCTTTATATCCTTTCATAATAAACTGGTGTTTATTATGTAAACATGTAAAATATGTTTCCCTGAGTTATGTGAGCTGCTTTAGCAAATTGGTCAAATTCCAGGAGGTGGTTAAGGGAACCTCTGGTTTACAGCCTCTTAGTCAGGAGCACCAGTAACAACCTGGACAGGGGTCTGTCACCTGACATGGGCAGGGGCCGGGTCCAGTCAGGCGGGACTGAGCCCTTAACCTGTGAGAGCTGATGCTTTCTCCAGGTAGACAATGTCAGCACTGAGTTGAACTACAGGATACCCAGTTGGTGTCCAGGGAATAGCGTGGGGTGGGAGACCCCCGCCCCAGCAACACACTGGAATTGGGTACCAGAACCATTTTAGTACCTCAGAAGCAGAGCCAGAAGAGAAACAGCATGAAACTCTGCATCAGGCACTATCCTGAGTACTTTCCACATGTCACCTCAACTAATCCTTACAACTATATAAAGTACTAGTATTTTTTAGGTTCCAAAATCACTGCAAATGGTGACTGCAGCCATGAAATTAAAAGACACTTGCTCCTTGGAAGAAAAGTTATGACAAACCTAGACAGCATATTAAAAAGCAGAGACATTACTTTGCCAACAAAGGTCTATCTAGTCAAAGTCATGGTTTTTCCAGTGGTCATGTATGGATGTGAGAGTTGGACTATATAGAAAGCTGAGCACTGAAGAATTGATGCTTTTGAACTGTGGTGTTGGAAAAGACTCTTGAGAGTCCCTTGGACTGCAAGGAGATCCAACCAGTCCATCCTAAAGGAAATCGGTCCTGAATGTTCATTGGAAGGACCGATATTGAAGCTGAAACTCCAATACTTTGGCCACCTGAATTGAAAAACCAACTCATTGGAAAAGACCCTGATGCTGGGAAAGATTGAAGGCGGGAGGAAGAGGGGACGACAGAGGATGAGATGGTTAGATGGCATCACCAGCACGATGGACATGAGTTTGAGTAGGCTCCAGGAGTTGGTGATGGACAGGGAACCCTGGCCTGCTGCAGTTCATGGAGTCACAAAGAGTCGGATATGACTGAGTGACTGAACTAAACTGAACTGTTCCCATTTTACAGAGGGGGAAACTAAAGCACAGAAAGTCTATCGAACTTGCCAAGGTCACAATCACACTGTGTGTGTCATGGCTAAGCAGTTTAGTGCCAGCGACCGCTGCAGTGTGTGAAAAGACCCACGGAGTCACAAAGCTGCCCTAGTTCACCCCAGGGTGTCTAAATGTGATGCTCTCCTGACAAACCCACACCAGGCAAAGAAGTGTGAGCAGACTCCAGAGGTCTGTTTACTGGGTGTGCTGTGAAGTGGGTCTGGGTACTGAGCTGGATAACCTCACTGCTAATCTTGCCCGTCTCTCCAAACTGTCTCCATAACAAATCATGGCAATGGACAAATAAACAGCAAGTACTTATTTAGCAATGACATTTTAAGAAAGGTGTCTGCCCAAATGTGTTATAAGCCTATGTACAATTCACATTGGGCAGTCTGCCCATGAGGGAATCAACATCTAAGACAGAAAACACTGAGGCACAAACAAGAGGACACGACCCATGGGATAAGTGTTGTACATGAGGTATTCACATTGTTGGAGATGTGCTGTTGGACAGAACTTTCCTTGGGGATGAAATGTTCTTTATCTGTGCTGAACTACATGGCAGCTATTTTCTACATATGGTTATGAGCACTTGAAACATGCCTAGTGCAACTGAGGAACTGAATTTTAAAAGTTATCTCATTTTAACTAGCACAGATAATCATCTGTGGCTAGTGGTTACTGTGTTGGACAAGGAAGGTTCACAGACCATGAAATTTGACACATAGCATGAGATTATTGGCTGTGGGGGTCACAGGATGATGGCAATCTCAATGTTACAGTGAGTTCCATATGTGAATCCACTCTACAGCAGGAAACAGGTCTCCAAAGACTGCTCAAACTTCTTTGTCTGGTCAGGGGCCCTCAGGAGATGTCCATGTTTTAGATACACTGGGGTTGAAGCTAGGCTCATGACTCCACCCACAAGTCCTTTCACAAATTTAAATAAAAGTCTAAGGAATCCATCAACTATGCTCACTCTATCGCCTGGGACAAGGGTCAACATATGTTTTCTTACCAGGCTTTGCAGGCTGTAGAGTCTGTCACAAGAACTCAATTCTAGCATCATAGCATGAAAACAGCCATAGATCATACTTAAAAGAGTGTCTCTGTGTTCCAATAAAAGTTTATTTGCAAAAAAAGGCTGCAATCTGCCAACCTCTGGCCAAAGACATTTTTTTAGTGATTCATGCATTGAGGTCATGCTTTCATTAAATGCATACTGATCTCTCACACTGACAGAGCATACCACAGTTCACAGATCAATTAAGACATTCTCTCTTAATCCCCACAACATCCCTAACAGCAACTGTGGTGGCTACGCTCCAAACATGACCCCCCACAATGCATCACCCTCCAATTGTTCATACCCTCTGTGTCCTTCCCTGAGGGTCATGACTCTGAGCTGATCCTCTGCCTTGCTTTTGATTATAAGCACATAGCAATAGTGATGCTGCACTGCTTCTGAGGCTGGTTCATAAAAAGACCCACAGAGTCTACCTGAGCCTACTGGAATTGGCTCATGGGAGAAGATAGCCTCATGTGCAGTCCATCGACCCTGAGACCAGCATGCGTGAGGAAGGCCACATGGAGAGAGAGAAAGCCTGCCCAGCCCCCAGTAGTTCCAGTCACCCCAGCCCGTATGACAGAAGTCTTCAGCTGATCGAACCCCTGCCACCACCAGACAAGAGTCCCCACGTGAGAAGTGCCCAGCTAAGCCCAGTCAGCCCAGAGTCACAAGAGACAATGATAAATTATCATGTTACTTATTTATATTTTTTACCATTTAAAAGTGTCTAATTCAATGCAATTAAACTGCATTCACAATATTGTACAACCATCCATTTCTAGGACTTTAAAAAAAAATCATTCCAAACAGAAATTCTGTAGTCATTATTGAATGATTCCCTATTCCTCCCTCTCCTTAGCTCTTGGTAACCTCTCTTCTATTTTCTGTCTCTATGAATTTGGCTATTATTGGTACCTTATATAAGAGGAATCATACAATATTTATTATCTTGTATCTGGCTTATTGATAAAGTTCTTATTCTTAGAGGACTCATAGCCATCTCCAATGCATGCATGTGGAGAAACATTAAGAACTGTGTATTTCTCTATAAAGATTTTCTTTTGTTCAGTTTAAGTGAACTTTGGAAAATAAAATTTTGTAGCAAAAAAAAATCTGACTTTTTTAAGGAGTTTTTTTTTTAAAGATTTTTTAAAATGTGGACCATTTTAAAGTCTTTATTGAATTTGTTACAATACTGCTTCTGTTTTATGTTTTATTATTTTGGCCACGAGGCAGGTGGATATCAGCTCCCTGACTAGGGATCGAAATTCCTTGCATTGGAAGGCGAAGTCTTAACCACTGGATCACCAGGGAAGTCCCTGATCTTTTTAAAATGAGAAGTTTTGTTAGAACCATTGACTAGGGTAGAAATTGAATGTTAGTTCATAAATTCCTGATGGAAAGAAGCCCAGAGTTAGACATTTTTTATTGGAAATGTCTATCTTAAAGTTTTCACATAGTCCATAGATTAGAATGAGAAGTTTCTGCATGATAATTTTTTCTCTTTCAGATATATCATTATTTGCAGATATTCTCATTCAGATTTAATAGGTCTGGGGTGATATCTAGATGTTAGAATTTAAAAGAAAAGTCTCACGTGACCTGATATTCCAGTATTGAGAGCCACTGGCATAAGTCACTTTCTCAAAGAGAAGCACTCATAGTTAAGATCATTTAAAATAGTGCTGGATTGTTTTCAGTTTTAATGGTTATTTGTTAAATGGAACTAATTGTTCATTAAAGTTTCATCTTAATGACAATAATCCAGTAATAACCTGAATGTTTGTAATAGAGGAACAGATAAATTATGTCATATGTTATAAAAATAGTCATTTTAAGCTACCAAGATTTGGAGTACAGCAATAAATAACTGAAATGACTGAGTATTTTCATTGCTGCCCCAGTGTACAGATGGGGAAACTGATTCCCAGAGATAATAACTGACCTGTGCCAGGTGGTGCTAGTGGTAAAGAACCTGCCTGCCAACGTAGGATACACAAGAGACGTGGGTTCGATCTGTGGGTGGGGAGGATACCTTGGAGGAGGAAATAGCAACCCACTCCAGTATTCTTGCCTGGAGAATCCCAAGAACAGAAGAGCCTGGAGGTCTACCTACAGTCCATAGGGTCGCAAAGAGACGGACATGACTGAAGTGACTTAGCACTCACGCACGTGTGAGGCCACAGACCTATTCTATGATGCATGGGAAAAAACCTGAGCAAATTCATGACAATAGATAATTAAGGGCTAAACTGTGAGGTCTAATGGCCAAGCACAAGCCATCAGAGGAGAGGAGGTCACCAGGCTAGTGTTTTTAAATAACAAGACTTGGTGGGAAGTAAGCAGGTACAGATTCTATGGTCGCCCTGCCAGCCATGCCCAGTCACTCTCTAAGACAAATCCCAGAAAGGAGTGAAGCAGAACAGCTCTGCCTTTCTTCCCAGCCCCCTTCACACAGCACAGTGGGCGGCCACCTCCTTTATCAGCCACTGGAGGCAGCGGACTGCTATACTTATTCCCCACAAAATTTGGGGGCTTTGCCTAAAACATCTAGGCCTGGTGTGCAGGGCTGGGGCCATGGTAACACAAGCAAGGTGCCCAGGGCCAGCTCTGCACTTATGCCATCCTGCAAGCAAGCACTCCTTAAACTCTGTGCCCCAGTTGCCTCTCTTGTCCCACATTAGTCCTGGCTTTGCTGGCGTGGACATTTGTACAATGATCTAATGTATGTGATAAAGTGGAAAAAAATTGCTGCTGTTACCTCCAATAATTAGGGAGGGCTTCCTGGAGGAGGATGGTTTTGCTCAAAGGATGGTTAGGACTTGGATGACAGGGTATAGTACATAGAGACAGAAAGCAGGCAGGAACATTTAGTAAATGGCTGTGTGCTCAGCCTGGTGCCGCGTACATTTCCCTACCAGTTGTCAGGAGTGTCCTGTGGCTAAGGAATATAGCCATTCTACAGATCAAGAAACTGAGTCTTAGAGAGGGTAACCTCCAGAGTCCTGCCAACTTGGCTTTCAATTCTTGCTTAGTTGATTGCAAAGCCTCTTCTTTTTGCCTGCATCATTTCACTGTGAGGTGACACATTACAGAGGTGGGAAGGAAGGACAGGTCCCCTGGGAGCCCTGCCAGAGCTAGGCTGCCTGTCCCCTCCTCGAGCTGCCTCTCAATGAAGCACGTTACACAGAGACTGAAATCATGATTATTATTTTAAGAAAATGTTAATAAGTACCAAAACTGCTTATCACACTATTAGACACTGTCTAAATGGCCCTTCTTAAAGTGATCACTTAAGATTTTTTTTTTTCTTCATGTGGACCATTTTATTGAATTTGGGTAAGGACCCAAAGGGTAAGGCGCAAGCATTTATTGAATTTGTTGCAATATTGCTTCTATTTTATTTTATTTTTTTTTTGGCTGTGAGGAAAGTGGGATCTTAATTCCCCAACAAGGGATTGAACCCATATTCTCTGCATTGGCAGGCAAAGTCTTAACCAATGGACCACCAGGGGAATCCTAAAGCAGTTTTGAAAAAGCCGAATTGGATGGAAATTGTGCTTAGGAAACCATCTTGTGTTCATTCTCGATTACACAACTGTGCTCATCTTGCCTATTACTCTGATATATTTAACCTCAAGTTCTTTGCCTTTTGCATTCAAATATCATCAACTAAGCCACAACAATGAAAACAGCTAGGGCTAATAAAAGATGAATATTTTCTGTAAG
The DNA here is from genome assembly GCF_019320065.1 of Cervus canadensis. Classification (NCBI taxonomy): domain Eukaryota; kingdom Metazoa; phylum Chordata; class Mammalia; order Artiodactyla; family Cervidae; genus Cervus; species Cervus canadensis. The sequence continues at coordinate 53,968,058 of NC_057391.1, read as the reverse complement.
ATGCAAAAATGGTCTATAGTCTCACACTGATCAGAAGGTTTGACTGGCAGTGTTGTATGTATATCTAGACTAATACAAAATGGGAAAGTGAATGACTATTTTTATAAATATCACTTGTCATCTTTTCAAAATTGAGGTCCATGTGGGAAAGGAAAGGTGGGAAAAAACTGAAGAGTACCTACTTCACCTGGGTCAGCATGTTAGCAATTAAAGATCAGGTTTTCTGTATACGAATGATACGTCTAAAGACTCTGAGTATAAATTCCAGTTCTGCTCTTTACTAGCCACCCAAACCTTGGGTAAATCACTTACTATCTCCATGCCTCAGTTCTCCTATTGTAAATGCAAAAAAAACCCAAAAAACAACAAGCATCTACCTCATAAGGTGGTTATAAGGTTTAAATGAATTAATACAGGTAACAAAGTGTTTAGAATAGTGCCTGGTGCATAGTGAACTCCATATAGGTGTCCCTTATTTTACCATGATCATCAGGATACCTGTCAAGGCCAAGTAAGCTCAACATCACACCTCTAAACTGATTCAGACTTTTCCTTTCACCTGTCTTCTTTGTAGTCAGCCCGGAAGGGCTTATGAGCATCCACAGGGTTTATGGCTCATGCTTCTCACAGCAAGCCAGTGAGCCTGAGTGCAAAGGAGTTGATTTCTAGATCTGTCAAGGGAAACGCACAATCTAGATCCTTTGGCCTCTAAATATGTTTTTTGATTGACTCATCCTAAAATTGGGCTTCCCTGGTGTCTCAGACAGTAAAAGAATCAACCTGCAAAGCAGGTGACCTGAGTTTGATCCCTGTGTTGGGAAGATCCCCTGAAGGGAATGGCAACCCACTCCAGTTGCCTGGAGAATCCCATGGACAGAGGAGCCTGGTGGGCTACAGTCCATGGGGTCACAAAGAGTTGGGCACGACTGAGCAACTAACACAACAGCAACATCCTAAACTTGGAATTGATTAGATGTCTTCAGAACACAGGCATGCTGGGCATCCCCACGTTCTTAGAGAAGATGGCCACTCCTGGGACAGGACATTTTTGCTCACCCAGCAGTGCAAAGGTCTTCTGAGTCTCTATCATGTCGGCTCTGTCATTCACACCCTCAAGGACCGTACTGCCTCCCATTCGCGTATAATTAAATTCTTCTGCACTCCCTGAAATCAAAAGATAGTGATGTTTATGACACAAGAAGGTGAACATACATGTTTATCAGAAGCAAGAAGAGCAGTTCACACTTAATGTGCTGTATTAAGCACTTCATAATGTTTTTCCACTGACTCCTTAGAATTCTACGTTGCTGACTCTGACATTGAGGCTCAGAAAAGTGAAATGGCCCACTCACAGTCAAATAGTGACTGTGGCAGAGCGAGAAGTAAAATGCAGGCTTGACTCCAGAGCACATGGTTTTTGTTCCCACACCTAACAATTTCATATAGCTTTACTGAGGTTCACTGAATGTATGATGAACTGTAGAAAACTTGATGAGTTTTGATATATGTATACTGTTATAAAAACATCACCATGAACATAGGCAAAACACTCTCCGACATAAATCACAGCAAGATCCTCTATGACCCACCTCCCAGAATATTGGAAATAAAAGCAAAACTAAACAAATGGGATCTAATGAAACTTAAAAGCTTTTGCACTACAAAAGAAACTATAAGTAAGGTGAAAAGACAGCCGTCAGATTGGGAGAAAATAATAGCAAATGAAGAAACAGACAAAGGATTAATCTCAAAAATATACAAGCAACTCCTGAAGCTCAATTCCAAAAAATAAATGACCCAATCAAAAATGGGCCAAGAACTAAACAGACATTTCTCCAAAGAAGACATACAGATGGCTAACAAACACATGAAAAAATGCTCAACATCACTCATTATCAGAGAAATGCAAATCAAAACCACAATGAGGTACCATTACACGCCAGTCAGGATGGCTGCTATCAAAAAGTCTACAAGCAATAAATGCTGGAGAGGGTGTGGAGAAAAGGGAACCCTCTTACACTGTTGGTGGGAATGCAAACTAGTACAGCCACTATGGAAACAGTGTGGAGATTTCTTAAAAAACTGGAAATAGAACTGCCATATGACCAGCAATCCCACTTCTGGGCATACACACTGAGGAAACCAGATCTGAAAGAGACACATGCACCCCAATGTTCATCGCAGCACTGTTTATAATAGCCAGGACATGGAAGCAACCTAGATGCCCATCAGCAGACGAATGGATAAGGAAGCTGTGGTACTATACACCATGGCTTTTACTCAGCCGTCAAAAAGAATTCATTTGAACCAGTCTAATGAGATGGATGAAACTGGAGCCCCTTATACAGAGTGAAGTAAGCCAGAAAGATAAAGAACATTACAGCATACTAACACATATATATGGAATTTAGAAAGATGGTAACGATAACCCTATATGCAAAACAGAAAAAGAGACACAGAAATACAGAACAGACTTTTGAACTCTGTGGGAGAAGGTGAGGGTGGGATGTTTCAAAAGAACAGCATGTATACTATCTATGGTGAAACAGATCACCAGCCCAGGTGGGATGCATGAGACAAGTGCCGGCCTGGGTTCACTGGAAGACCCAGAGGAGTCGGGTGGAGAGGGAGATGGGAGGGGGGATCGGGATGGGGAATAAGTGTAAATCTATGGCTGATTCATATCAATGTATGACAAAACCCACTGAAATGTTGTGAAGCAATTAGCCTCCAACTAATAAAAAAATTAAAAAAAAGAAAAAAAAAAAAACACATCACCATGGTCAAGATAATAACCAGATGTGCACCTAAATTTGAATAGTAAGTGACACTTCAGAAAGCCCTTCCATGTTCACTATTTGCATTCTGTTTGGCAGATGAGGCATGGATACTATCATTATATAACATCTGAAGAAACTTAGATTCTACAAGTGCAAGCAAATTCTTCAGGATTAGAGAGTGTGTATTCAACTCAAATACACTAGACAATTCTATCTACCAACTCAGTCCGGGTGACCAAGACAGTAGAGCTGAGGTACCATAGGAGTTGGGCTGTTTGCACTAAAGGAAATGTAGCTCATTAATTATGATTACAATTAATAATGATTTTGAATTTTCAAGAACGTTCAAATTATGATATAGATACTCTGTCTCAGGAGAAAGGGAAATATGTCATACCTTAGAAAAATGACCATCCAAGGAAATTCAGATAAAAATAAAATTTGAGACTTAGATCAGTAAGTCCCAGTGGTCAGAAGCCTTCTTCAGGTGATTCTAGCTGGATGATCTCCACTGCTCTGGAGCTTTGAAAAGAACCCTGGGGTTGAAGGGTACCTGATTCCTGGACCAACCTGCCCCTAACTAATCTATCTTCTTAGTTAAATGCATCAATTCCACTCCTGGAACTGAAGGATCTTATGTTTTTGGACAGAATACTTTTTTAAAGTGATGTTATTATAAGAAGAAGAGATTAACCTAGAATTTAAATTCTTTTTTTTTTTTTAATTTTTTTATTAGTTGGAGGCTACTTGCTTCACAACATTTCAGTGGGTTTTGTCATACATTGACATGAATCAGCCGTAGAATTTAAATTCTTACACAAAAAAGAGACTCTTCTACACACCATGCGTTACGTACCTAATTTAAGATGTTTAAATTCCGACTGCTGTGCGGATGCACAAAGCTGATAGAAAATGTGGTAATTTCGTTCATTTTCTGACTGTAAAATAAAGAGGAATCCTGAAATCACACCAGACCTTTACAAATGAAAATGTGAGGTTTTCCATAAGAGGGTCTTAGATGGCTAATCTGATCTCACGGATATGGACATCTACCTGTGTTTTTGCTGTGACCCAACCTGGTGGTCCAAGATTGCCTTCCAAAAAACCACCTCAGAGAAAATGATATTAAACGAAAACATTCTATGAAACAGGAATAATGTAATTTGTACCAGTTGAAATTTTAAAGAAACTCCTTGCAATACAAGGCTTATTCTTTCTCTCCTTCTGCGTCAAAATGAAGATAATTTTCTCCATTTTATGGACAGAAGAATCTTTCTCTTAAACCCCACCTCACTAGCTCTGATCCGCTTCTCTTCCTAATACAAAAAAAGTAACAACTTGGTCTATTTTGAGTAGTTTTTGTGTTCTAGAAAGACAAATGATCTTTAATGCTAAGAATTTTTAAAGTGCCTAAAATTGAAACTTATAAACTTTTCCCTTGATCGTGAAATTCTACTGATACTGTACCTATCATCAATTTTCACTTTTAAGAAACAGAAAAAAATAATCCACATTGCAAATGAAAGATAGGAAAATTCTACTTCAAGTCACCAAACAACATAGGTTGTCTAATGAATACATAAATGTGAGCCATACTATAAATAAGTCAGGAAAAAGAAAATTTAACTAATATTTTTATCCTTACTTGAAAGACAACTCTGGATTTCTCCAGCAGGTAAGTTCTCATGTTCGCACCTATAATTTGATTTCTCTCATCAAAACTAATTTCCGTGTATTTCCCAAACCGACTGCTGTTGTCATTGCGGGTGGTCTTGGCATTTCCAACAGCCTACAAAACATAGCAACAACACTAAAAAACTTTTGCATTCATATTCTTGGAGCAGTTATAGTAAAATCCAATCCTGTATGCTAGGGGAAGATCTGATTAGAGAGGGAGGCTGGAAGGCAGGGGCTTGCAGAGAATGAAACATATCCTTCAGTTCAGTTCAGTTCAGTTCAGTCATGTCCAACTCTTTGCAACCCCATGGACTGCAGCACGCCAGGCCTCCCTGTCCATCACCAACCCACGGAGTTTACCCAAATTCATGTCCATCGAGTTGGTGATGCCATCCAGCCATCTCATCCTCTGTCATCCCCTTCTCCTCCTGCCCCCAATCCCTCCCAGCATCAGGGTCTTTTCCAATGCTCTTGATGAAAGTGAAAGAGGAGAGTGAAAAAGTTGGCTTAAAGCTCAACATTCAGAAAACTAAGATCATGGCATCTGGTCCCATCATATCATGGGAAATACATGGGGAAACAGTGTCAGACTTTATTTTTTTGGGCTCCAAAATCACTGCAGATGGTGACTGCAGCCATGAAATTAAAAGACGCTTACTCCTTGGAAGGAAAGTTATGACCAACCTAGATAGCATATTAAAAAACAGAGACATTACTCTGCCAACAAAGGTCTCTCTAGTCAAGGCTATGGTTGTTCCAGTAGTCATGTATGGATGTGAGAGTTGGACTGTGAAGAAAGCTGAGCGCTGAAAAATTGATGCTTTTGAACTGTGGTGTTGGAGAGGAGTCTTGAGAGTCCCCTGGATTGCAAGGAGATCAGTCCTGGATGTTCATTGGAAGGACTGATGTTGAAGCTGAAACTCTAATACTTTGGCCACCTCATGCAAAGAGTTGACTCACTGGACAAGACCCTGATGCTGGAAGGGATTGGGGGCAGGAGGATCTCCTCAATCTTACTTCAAGGCTCTCCTCAATCTTACTGACAGACACTGAGCAGGATCAGGGAAAGCATGGGTTCTGATGTTTCATGGCCCCAGGTTCATTTTTACTATCTGTGAGATGCTAGCAAGCATCTTTCCAAATCTCAGTTTCTCTATCTGTAATATAAGGATGCATCTTACAGAGTTGGGAGGATTAAATGAGATAGTATCAATATAAAGTGCCTCAACTCATCTATGCTTAAACTATTAGAGATGCTTAATGTCCACTTCCTTCATCCAGCCTTTATTTTTGTCCTTATCCCTTATCACTTCCCTACTCAAACTTTCTACCCAACCAAAAAACAGCCCTCTACCATCCCTCCCACATTGAGCATGATTTTTGCTTTTTACTTCTGCTCTTGACTTCTGTCTCTCTTCTTGTCCTCTCCCTTCCTGGGCACCCTCCATACAGAAGTACCTTTCTTATGCACAAATACTGCGCTCCTGTCCAGGTCATTATACTTTCAGACAACATGTGTTTACTCAGCACCTGCCATGGTCCACATGCTTGGTAGGTGAAGATGAACCAAGTAAACATGGTCCTGCCTTCATGGAGCTTATAACTGCAGGTGAGACCAACCCTAAAGAAACAGCCACACAATATTATCCTGTGGGCATTTAACAGCATAGTGTTTCTTGACAACCTTTTTATTGCAATCTTGGGTTGTGATTTATCTTTCTATTTAACTTTAAAATAGGCTATGTTAGAGGAGTCTTAAAACTTGGGGATTGGGCCTTAATCTTTTCCTTACTTCCTGTATTATCAGGCATAGTGACTTGAACAAAATAGGTGGTCTGATAAATATTCATTGAGGATTTTGATTCGAGAGCACAGAAAGAAAAGGTCTAAGAATCTAACAGTCTTAACTATTTGCTATGCGTCCAAATAAATCCAAATCGATTCATTTCCCTCTCCCCTGAGCTGTCAGATGCTCTTTCTTCCTTGAGGGCTGTCTCCTTACTCCTTGGTGCCATCACAGGCAGCCCTGCCCATATGTTTGCCCAAGTCAGTGGTGTGCTAATGAGTCAGTCTTGGGGAAGGAAGGAGGAAGAGCCTGGATATGTGACATTTACCAATTTGAAAGGTGTAAATATTTCCACCATGACTGATTTCAAGCTACCAAGGCTTTAAAAATAACTTGCAAAAAAATTCCTGAATGTTTAAAAATCAGCTTATGAAAATTGGTGTTGGTTGGCTAGAGAACACTGCTGGTCTCAGTGTACCAGTTGTGTCTGTGGTTGAGGAAATTTCCCCTGGGATATAAATGTAAACAGGGGACTCCTAAAATCCTGATGGTAGAACTTCTAGCCCAGCAGGTAGAGCAAAGAAGCTTTGGAACCAGCAATCCGTGCTCTAGTCTCCTACAAATCCCACCGGGGAACAGACTTCCTGGCTCTTTCCTGCCCTTACTTCTTTGGTCTTTAAAGGACCACATACAGGCATACCTTGAAGACACTATGGCTTTGGTTCCAGACCACTGCAATAAAGCAAATGTCACAATAAAAGTCACATGAATTTTCTGGTTTCTCAGTGCAGATAAGTTATGTTTGCACTGTACTATATAGAGTATTAACTGTGAAATAGCACTGTATCTAAAAAACAATGTACACATCTTAATTTAAAAAAATTTTTTGCTAAAAAAAAAATGCTAACCATTATCTGACCCTTTAACAAGCCATAATCTTTTTGCTGGTGGAGGGTTTGAAACACCTTGAGAGTTATCAAAACATGACACAGAGACAAAAAATAAGCAAAGGCTGTTTGAAAAAATGAGCTGATAAGACTTGCTTGACACAGAGTTGCCATAAATCTTCAGCTAGTTTTAAGAAAAAAAACAAAAAGAAATATCTGTAAAGCACAATCAAGCAAAGCGTGATGAAACAAGGTACACCTATATACATGAACCAGCCCACGTCTCCACACATACGCCTCTGCCCCCACTCCCCATCCCCACAGGGTACCCACCTCAGTTATGGGGTTTGATGCTAGGACCTTGTCTTCCACGTGAGCATTACTGCTGGACTTGCTGACGGTGGCAAAGTACCTCATGGCATAGCGAGCAGACACTGTCTTTCCAGCACCCGACTCCCCACTTACAATTATTGACTGGTTTTTATTGTTTCTAGGGCAAACAAAAGGATTTTTTAAAAAATTCTTTTAAAATGTTCATTTCTTCCCATTAAAAAGGCAATACATGTGCACTAATAAAAATGCAGATAAGTCAGAAGGGACTTGGTTTTATCATGCTAAAGTAACTTTTTTTTTTTTAAAGTAACTTTTTTAACATGCCAGTGAATTTCCTTCTAGTCTTTTTCTCTGTGATCCTGCTGAATGCACAACTTTGCCTCCTGCTGTGTCCCCTGTATTGAGAGTTCCCAAGGCCAATCCCAGACCAGTGATCTACTAGGAGGACTCACAGGTCTCAGCACACATTTGTACTCATGGTTAAGACTTACTATACTAGAAGGAGACAGAGTAAATCAGCGAGGGTCAATGGCGTATGGGCTGAGTCCAGAGGAGGCCAGGTGTGAACTTCCAAGAGTCCTCTCCCAGGGGGGTCACACAGGATGCACTTACTTCCTCCAGCAATGAATTATGACAACACATGGGAGACACTGTTTACCCAGGAAGCTCAATAGAGACTCAGTGTCCAGGATTTTTACTGGGGGCTGGTCACATAGGTATCCTCTCCTATCACATACCAAAATTCCAGATGCCCAGAAGGAAAGCGGATGTTCAGCCTGAACCACCTTGTTCACACAAATAGTTTAGGTATAGTGAGTCACTCATAATTGTTACTCAGCAATTAGGAAATTCTATGAACCCTCCTGAACTCCAAGTTCCCAAAGGCTCACCATGGGCCAAACTTGCATGTAAGTCTCTAAGGACATCAGTCTCAGGCCTGTGTTACCTCCTTTCTCCTTTCACTTAAATATAAAAACATTTTTAAGACATTATTTGAGAGCAATTAATTGAGATGTGCCTGGAAACGTGTGCTCCACAAGCCAACATACTCTGTTATATAACATGGAGATCTTAAAAAAAAGCACTAAACTTCATGTCATAAGATGATGATGGTAGAACCTTATTACAGTGCCATCCTAGCACCGCTTGTGTGTCAGGTTCTTGGTGAATAATTTACAAGGATTCTCATTTAAACCTCACAAAAGTCCTAAACCACATCCTGTATATCCATTTTACAGATGACTATAAGTGACTCGGTGATGCACAGAACACACAGCCTCCCTGGGAACTCTGGAGAGGACATTAGAGAGAGAGTCCCTGGTTCCACAGAGGATGTTAAGATGCTAAGGACATGAATGACACTCTGGGGTTACTGAAGCCAGCTCTCCTGATTCCCAGTGTAGTATCAGCAAGTCTAACAAGAGCCTGCTTTATGTTCAGTTATGCCATTGCAATTAGACAGGCCTCTAGGGGAACCCGGCTCTTCAAGCTTGAACCTGGCTGAGCTCTGAAGCTCCAATGAGCTCATGCTGTTGACACCCAGGAGTAGTCCTATATGCTCTGAGGCACACAGATTCTAATCTTGCAGATGCCCTGGAGACCTGCAGGGGCCAAGGTAAATCCTAGAACCATAGTGTTTTAGGGTTGAAAGGAAACTTGCTGCAGCAAGAAGCCAAGGTAATTGGCAATTTTGGGGGGATCTTCAAGATCTTTTATTTCCTGGCACTGTCAGGCATGGCTGCCCTCTGCTCCTGAGTCTCCATGCTACCCCAGGGCTGAGGAAAGGGGGAGAATTAACATCATTTGTCATAGCACCTGAGTAGGGATGGCAGGTTCGGGGCTAGCTGGTGTCCTCAAGAGCAAAGCTGGCCTGTCTCCCAGCCTCTGATGTGTTTCAAAGAAGAGGGAGTCTCAGAGTCTTTCATGGCCTGACTGGAGCATGGAGAATACCTGCTGAGCTTAAGGACATGGGGTTCAAGTGTCCCAGGTGATTGGTCATTAATTGATAATTCTAGACCCAATAGTCATCATCCCCATGCTTCTCAGGGTCTAAGCTCCAGTTCTTAGTGGGCATGTTGCTGCTCATACAAAAGACTACATATCCCAGCCTCCCTTGCAGCTAGGCACAGTCATGTGAATAGATCCTGACCAATAAGCTACGAGCAGAAGTGCTCTGTAGGGCTTCTGGGAGGGCTCCTTAACCAGGAGGGACACACCCTTTCCCTGGAACACTCTGTAGCCTAGAAAAGAGAGAAGAGGGCTGAGCACTAGCTTGGCTCTGAGGATGTGGGTCCTGCCCCAAGGATCAGGATGCTGGAAAGTACTGGGTCTCTGATGACCCAGTGGTAGAGGTGGCATGCTAGTCCTGGACTGCCCATCAGACTTTTCTGCATGAGAGAATCATGCATTTCTATGTTGTTTAAGTCACTGAGCATCTAGCTCACAGATGAGGACCCTGAAGCTGAGGGAGCTCAGCGCTGTGTCCAGGTAAATAGTAGCAGATTCAGGTCCTGTGTCTCAAGTCTTGATCTGGAAATAAGGCACTGACGGCAGCTTATAAGACTTCACAGAGGTGTTCCCAGACTCAAACAAGACCACTGTCTATCAAAGTTCTTTTGCAAACTGTAAGGATCTACAAAGATCCTTTTACAGATCAGGATGCTGAAGACAAAACAGAATAGTTATGAGGAAAAGAAATTACACATGGAATCTAGAAATCTGAGGGAAAATCCCAGCTCTGCCTTTCTCTTGCTGAGTGACCTTGGGTGGATGGCTTCAAATCTCACTCGTCTGACCACTGCCTGGGCATCCTCATCATGGGCTCTTTTGAGGGCACTCAGGGTGATGTGTGGGAGTGTGTGCAGAGTGTCTCGTCCTGTACTAACAAAATAAGAACTTCACATACCACACGAGAAAGAAGAGGCAAAATTAGCATAAAACTTCAAATATCCTACAGCTAAAACCTGTGCTCATTTATCATTAGAGTCTTCTGACTCAGCGGGTAAAAAAGCCTAAACATCTCATAGTAGCGAATAAATCAATTTTCTTCCAACCAAACACACTGCAAGAAAAGCATTGATTATTCTCAGATTGATAGGACAGACGGGACTACCTAGGAGTAAAACCAGGAGACTTGGTGGAGACAGGTCAGCTATATCTAACAGTCATTTGCTATTTGGTACAAGTCAGTCTGCTCTACCAAGCACCCCCTCCAGTCTGATGGTCACTTAAAAATAATTATTTATTTAGCTGTTGGTCTTAGGAACAGCATATAGGATCTTTGTGGTGCATGGACTCCCTAGTTGTAGTAGTGGGCTTAGTTGTTCTGCAACATGTCTAGTTCCTAGACCAGGGATCATACCCACATCCCCTGCACTGCAAGGTAGATTCTTAACCACTGGACCATCAGGGAAGTCCCTGAGGGTCACTTTTAATGAGACTGGGCCAGCTGTCTCCCTGCCACTGTGAGGGCCCAGCAAATGCAGGAGCATTGGGAGAATAAGAGGAAGCCCTACCTGGCCATCTGCTTGTATGCCTCTTCTGCCACAGCAAATATGTGTGGGTCCATGTCGCCCATGTTCTGCCCGCTGTAGGCGTGGATGATGGCATCTCCATATATCGGCAGCTGCTTGTAAGGATTCATGGCCACCAAGATGATTCCTGAGGAAAGATGTTGGATGCAGTGATGTCACCTCTTCAGGTCTTTAGAGAAACTTTCAGCTCAGCTACTCATTAAACCTGTTGTGTGACTCTGGGTAGGTCACTTTATGCTCTGAATCTCAGTTCTCTGATGATGTCACCGACATTTCTAGGCCACTCTTAAGGTTAGACAAGATGGCAGATGGCAATGCCCTAAAACTGAGAGGCTCTTACCATCCTCAGTGTAAACATAATGATAATATTGCTCCAGTAATAAGCTTATCACACCCAATAGAAACTCAAACACAAGCTTTACCCACACACATTTTTCTTGGTAGTCCAATCTTAGTTTTTGTTGAAGACTCTTCCTACCTAGATAGTTCATTTTATAACATATTCTACATTCAGATGTCTGTATCTTTTATATAGAAATCTGGGCAAATGTTTAGGTGTGATTACACATTTTGACAGAAGTCAACCATTTCTAATATAAACATAATCTAAAACATAATCAGGATGCTGTAGACAGCAAGCATTAAATTTCAGTGTCATTCCTGCTCTCCTGGAATTGCTTTCCTTACCGCTGTAGGTGTAAATGAGTTTGGATTCTGCAAAACGGATTCTGAGATTGTGGAGCACCGCAGGCTCGTGGAGGTAGCTGAGGGCTGTGAGGTCGTTCTCACCCACAAGGATGTCAGGATTCCGAAGTGGAGGCAGACATTCAGGATCAACGGAATAATCCAGCTCCTTTGGACAAAGATGAAATTAAAGCTCTGGAAGTAAAAGATTTGGAGTGTTTCTGCTGAATCACTGCCCTCTTTCCTATCTACCCCTCTTTGGCACTCTGGAAAACAAATAATATGTATAGCAGTGAGAAAATAATCTGAATTTTGGGAGCCAGGGAATCAAGGTATTGACTGTATGCCCTAGAATGTGTCACTCAACCTCTCTGGCTCTCCCTTCTCTCATCTGTGAAAAGACAAGCTGGACCGGGTTGGGGGTCCTCAGAGCTACAGAGCCCTCAATGATGGGTGACAAGGAAGCCATATGGCCAGGGACCTGGGCACCCTGTCCAATTTCTGACACAGGGGCTCTACTTGTATGTGATTCAGCCTCTGGGTGCCACGAAAATTTTCGTTTCAAAATAAGATTCTTTTGCTAAATGACTCAGTGATCTAAGGTCCCTTGAAGCTCTAAGGTTGCTGCATCTCTGTTGGAAGTCGACATTCTTGTGGTGAGGAGTGTCCAAAGGCGCCGATGTGGGTGTCTCTCTGTGGGCAGCTCCCTGTGCAAGTGACCCCTGTCTGCAGCTGCCTGTGTTCCCAGGGGCACACGTCTCCTGCTGCAGGGCTGCCTGTTTCTGTCAACCTCAGCCCTGGACTGAGTAACTGGCCCAGGATGGCCCCTCTTCTGTGGGATTTAACCAGTGAGTATTCCGGAAGTAACTGCCTGAGCAGAATAAAGGTCTTGTGGGTCTTGTAGGTGTCAGAGCACTCAGGGCCCTTTCTACCACCTGTTCTACCTTCCTGAGCTTTCATTTCTCAGCTTGGGGAAGTGACTTGAGCAAAGTCACCCAGCAGGTTTGCTTCCCTTCCACCTTCCCAGGAAGGCACAAGGTGCAAAAGGAGACCCAGCTGCCCCCTTAGCAACAGCCCGCTCTGCAGCCCCTGGGCCAAGTACTCTGCACTGGTTTCCACTTGATCCTCAAAACTGCTCTCCAAGGAGGGCATGGCATCCCAAACTAAGAGTTAAAGAGAGACATTCAGAGAGGTTAAGCTCCTTGTCCAAGGTCACACAGTTAAGATGGGTCTGGCTGACTCTGAAGCCTGTGTTGTGATGCCTTCGTTAGCGCTGGCAGGGGGTTTGATGTGTTGGGCCATTTTCCATAAGGAGAGCAGCTCGGGGCACTCCAGGACAGCTGGGCACAGGTCCCCGGAGCAGCTGCTTGCTCGTTATCAATGCAGTTTTGTTTACGGACCTGCCCCAAGCAGGCTATTCTTAACCTACACACTTTCAAGAATAAGATAAAGAAAAGTGCTACTCATATATAATTTTTTACTTTTCCTGAGTTTTTCTGTTATCTGCTTTAAATCAACAGCCTCCTTTTCCAGTTGAGCCACTGTGCGTGTGTGCACACGTGTACATTTTATGTGTAAAAGAAACAGAGGGAAAGATGAACGGAACAGTCTCTGGGGGAGGGGGGAATGTGAATGTGAAGAACATGAGACTGACTGTTGGAGACAGGGGCGACATTCTCTTACACAAAGCAGGCTTTGTCCTTCATGGTATAGACAATGGGTTAAATAAAGCTCAGTGTGGCCGCCTGTCACCTTGCCTGCCTCTCCCCCTCCTCCTCTGTCCGGGCAGCTGGTTCAGGGCCAGGAATGTGGCTACCTGAAGTCCTGCTCATGTTACGAAGGCAACACACTGCCACTGCAACTGCCGCCCTGAGATTTTTCTCTCCAAAGCCATCTGATCCCTAATCAGATGACTGAGGCTCCCCAGGAGTATCTGCTGGGAAAGGAAAGGCATCTCGGCCTCGTCCCCTGCATCTGCACACACCCCCAAGCATGACCTCACCTGGTCTCCAGCAGTCCTGTGAGGTCCTGCTGCTGCTAACTTCAGTTGACATGTAATGAAGGCGAGGACTCACAGGCTCAGACTTAGTGAGTGGCTGTGGCAGGACTTGAATCCAGATAGTCTGATTCTAGAGCACGTGCCCTTTTTAAACTGCTGTGTTTGTCTCTCTTTCCAGAATCTCAGGAAATGACCCCCGAATCTAGGACAGTCTGACTGATGGGCAATATCGTGTTCTGTCTCTAAGAGACATTTCCATACCTTGAAAATCCCAGCACTTTAATATTCACATGATATTCCCCAGACTAACTCCCACATCCAGATAGATCATGAAAATCCTTTGTCCAGCTCTGCACCCAGAGACTTGATTCTAAAAACCTAAGGTCAGCCTAGCTATGGATCCAGTAAGATGTCTTTATAGCTCGACGACTCAAATAACTTCCTCTCCAAGTTTCTCATCTACACCCAGTCTCTGCTGACACTCATAAAACCAAAATAAAATCTTTATTTCAGCATCCTCCCAACATTGCTGAATCCCCAGAATGGCAGCGCAGAACACAGACCTGTCCACTGCTTCTCATTCCAGAGAGAGGCTCAGCGGACGTAGGACATTTGATATCTTAAGGTAGTGTGGGGTGGGGGCAGGGCGGGTGGGGAGGGGTATAAGAACACAGCTGGATCCACAGTTCCAGCTGCCCCCTCATATGCCCACCCATGGGCTGCACCCACAGCAACATCTGCCTGTCCCTCCTGTACACACCCCACGGTTCCTCCTTTATACATCAAGGTAGCTAGGACCAAGGACCCTCACCGTTCCATCCTCCAGCAGGAGTTGCAAGACTTTGTCGCCAACTCTATAGTCTTTTGCTATTTCAGCAGACTTCCAAACTTCTTCAGAATCAGGAATCCAAACCCTGTTATACTGACCAAGAGAATAAGACAGGTTTAATTTCAGCACTTTAAAAGCAAAATACAAATCGTTAGATGACTAGACTCAGGGAAAGTTTTCTCTGTTCACTATGTTAGTAACGCTGGGCTGGATGAAGCACAAGCTAGAATCAAGATTGCCAGGAGAAATATCAATAACCTCAGATATGCAGATGACACCACCCTTAATGACAGAAAGTGGAGAAGAACTAGGGAGTCTCTTGATGAAAGTGAAAGAGGAGAGTGAAAAAGTTGGCTTAAAACTCAACATTCAGAAAACTAAGATCATGGCATCTGGTCCCATTACTTCGTGGCAAATAGATGGGGAAGCAATGGAAACAGTGAGAGACTTTATTTTGGGGGGCTCCAAAATCACTGCAGATGGTGATTGAAGCCACGAAATTAAAAGATGCTTGCTCCTTGGAAGAAAAGTTATGACAAACCTAAGACAGCATATTAAAAAGCAGAGACATTACTTTGCAACAAAGCTCCATCTAATCAAAGCTATGGTTTTTCCAGTTGTCATGTATGGATTTGAGAGTTGGACTATAAAGAAAGCTGAGCACCGAAGAATTGATGCTTTTGAACTGTGGTGTTGGAGAAGACTCTTGAGAGTCCCTGGGACTGCAAGGAGATCCAACCAGTCCATCCTAAAGGAGATCAGTCCTGGGTGTTCACTGGAAGGACTGATGTTGAAGCTGAAACTCCAATACTTTGGCCACCTGATGTGAAGAACTGACTCATTTGAAAAGACCCTGATGCTAGGAAAGATTGAAGGCGGGAGAAGAAGGAGACAACAGAGGATGAGATGGTTGGATGGCATCTCTGACTCAATGGGCATGAGTTTGGGTAAAATCTGGGAGTTGGTGATGGACAGGGAGGCCTGGCATGCTGCAGTCCATAGGGTCGCAAAGAGTCAGACACAACAGAGTGACTGAACTGAACTGAAGTTCATTAGGAATGCCTTTACCTAATTTTTGCTTGTGATGTAATTTTTGAAAGTGAAAATTGCTCAGTCATGTCCAACTCTTTGCAACCCCATGGACTATGCAGTCCATGGAATTCTCCTGGCCAGAATTCAAGAGTGGGTAGCCTTTCCCTTCTCCAAGGGATCTTCCCAACCCAGGAATCGAACCTGGGTCTCCCGCATTGCAGGTAGATTCTTTACCAGCGGAGCCACAAAGGAAGCCCGAGGTAATTTTTTTAAAATAATTTTATTTATTTATTTATTGGCTGTGCTGGGTCTTCATTGCTGTGTGGGCTTTTCTCTAATTGTGGAGAGCAGGGGCTACTCTCTAGTTGCAGTGCACAGGTTTCTCACAGTGGTGGTTTCTCTTGTTGCAGAGCACAGGCTCTAGGGCACTCAGACTTCAGTAGTTGCAGCGCCTGGACTCTAAAGCACAGGCTCAATAGATGTGGTGCATGGGCCTAGCTGCTTCTGCGGCATGCGGGATCTTCCTGGATCAGGGATCAAACCTGTGTCTTCTGTGTTGGCAGGCAGATTCTTTACCACTGAGCCATCAGGGAAGCCCCTGAGGTAATTTCGAGTGTATCTGCAACGCACCAGGTCTAGCTGCTTCATGTCACAGGTAACAGAATTCCCAAAGCCTCCTAAATACATCTTGAAAAGGAAAGCTTGGGAGTGGAAAGGAAATCTGTGAGCCCCTCAATGGGAAGATCTAAGCACTGCAACATGAGTTGGAGCAGAGGGATTTGTTTCACCACTGACGGACTATGTGGCTCTGGGCCAGACACTTCTCCTGTTCACTTTTCTCATCTGCAAAATGGGCACAAGACCTACTTCATAGATTTGCCAGGAAAATTAAATAAGACTGGGTAGCTATGTAGTTGACGGCACTTTGTAAGGAAGTATTGTTACAGTGATGTTATCACAGTCTTACCGCACTGGTCAGCAGCCAGGGATTCCCTCCATGGGAAATGCAGAAGTTCCAAGCTCAGCTTCCCACCTGGCTCCATGCTGATGTACAAGTCCTTAGGCTCTTGAACCACACTGCTATGTACTGAAATGTTCCCCCTCCCCAGACTTCAAATGTTGAAGCCTTAAACCCAATGAGAGTATAGTTGGAGACAGGCTCTTTAAGAGGTATAATTAAGGCTAAATGAGGTCACGAGGCCCTGGATTAATGTCCTGATAAGAAGAGATACAACGGAGCTTGCAAACACACACTCTCCCCCTGCATGCACAAAAAGAAAGGCTATGGGAGTTCACAGTGAGAACCCAGCTGTCTGCACCAAACAGAAAACCCTCACCAGACACCAACCCGGCCAACACCTTGAACGGGGGCTGTACAGCCTCTTGAACTGTGAGAAAATATTAATACACCTCTGTTGTTGAAACACCCAGTCTATGGTATGTTGTTATGGCAATATAACAATTCACACTCATACACTGGGAAGCAGGCAGTATCATTCTCCAGAATTCACCAGTGGTTCCTGAATGCTGCTTGAGACAAACACAAAGTGACTGCCATGTCCCTACAAGGCAGCTGTGATAGGACGCTATGAGCCATTCTTCTCTCTCCTCCATGCGTGCTGTCAGCATCATACACTGACTGCTCTTGCTTTGACCAGGACCCCACATCTCACATTCTTCTATGGTCATCCATTCATTTATTTGTTCTTTACTCTCTTGTTCATTCATCCATCTAGCCATTAATTTACAGATTCAACACCTAGGCATCTATCATGTATGTGTCTGGCACAGTGCTGGTTTGTCAACATGGTCTTTTTACTAACTCAGCCAATCTTTAACCTAGAGCTGTATGTGCATATGTGTATATCTGCGTCTCTCTGCTCACGTATCGGTGGTTTCTAGCAATGGGGTACCCCTACAGGATACCCCTCTGTCCTGAGACATAACCAGGCCAAAAGGAACAAGCATTGGGAAGCACTCACATGGAGACATGAAGCAGCGTTTAGAAAAATTCCGGAATCCAGAGGCTGGATAGCTCATAACTCACCCCAGATCTAGATGAAGCCTAAGAGGCCATCTAGCATCTAACCCTCATTTCCCAGAGAAAACTAGCCTCAGGGACTCCAGGTTCCCCAGAAGCAGACCTGAGATGAGCAACCAGTTCAGGATGGCGCCTACAGTGGCACTTCCGTTCTACCTCCTTATACTCACAGGCCAAAGGAACGTTGGTCCTCTGGCATTGTCCCTCACCAGGACAGATGAACTTTCTGAAGGTAATTGTCAAGTGTGTAAATTCTTGTAACAGGCAATGTTTGTGCCTTTAGGAGAGAAAGTCAAGGCACTTTTGTCTAAGTGCCTGCCATCCTGCTGAGTATAGTCCCTGGTCACTGAACTGGCACCATCCTTGACTCTGAGGACAGTCACGCACAAGACACTGTCCTCTGTGAATCTCTGCTTCTGGACAGCTGAGAAGGCAAACGTCATGACCAAATGATGGCCTGGTCTGAACATGTGGCCCGTGGTCTACTGGTGCCTTTCCACCATGAGAAAATACTTCTTTAGGTTGAGAGATCATACTTATTTCAGTTACATAAAATTCTGGGCAATAATTATGACTTTTTATTTTTCTTCACTATGATTTTATATATTCTCTATATTTTGCATATTTTACTTTTATAAGTAATATAAATCAGAATATATCATCTTTCAAGGCAAATATAGGACTTCCCTGGGAGTCCAGTGTGTAAGACTTCTGCAAGGGGCACAGGTTTGACCCCTGGTCAAGTAACTAAGGTCCCGCATGTGTGCATTGTGGCCAAAACAAAACAAGGCAAAAATCAAAAATACGCTTACAAAAAAGACTTGTACATGAACATTTAATAGTAACTTTATTCATAATTGCTGAAAATTAGACTCTGTGTCCACTAACATGAGAATAAAAAAACATAAAACTGTGGTATCCTCATACAATGGACTACTACTTACCAATAGAAAGAATTAACTACTGATATAAGCAAGAACATGAGTGAATCTCCATGTTAGATGGAGTTAAAGAAGCTGTACACAAATGAGTACATTCTGTACAAGTCCTTTAAATGTAGTATTAGAACAAGTAAAGCAAATATAATGTGGAGAAAAAATCAGAACAATAGTCGCCTCCAGGTATGGTGGGTCCAGGGAGGTACTCTTGTGGGCTATGGCAACATTTTATACCTTGAAGGGGTTTTGGTTAATAGGTGTTAAGCACTTTTCAAACCTCAGAGGATGTTCACTTAAGATTTGTACATTTTGTTGTCTGGAAATTCTACATGAAGAACTAAACAAATATGGAACTCTTGGAAATTCCCGGGTGGTCCAGTGGTTAGGACTTGGCACTTTCATTGCCATCACTCAGGTTCAGTCCCTGGTTGGAGAACTAAGATGCTACAGACCATGTGGTGTGGCCAAAAACCAAAAAACGAATGTGGAACTCTGAACAATGTGTATATTGAAATATTTAGGAGGACATGTATTGATGTATGCAATTACCCTAAAATGCTTCCAAAAATAAGATGGGCTGAGGAGTGGACAGAAGTATAAAAAGATGCACATACTTGATACAACAAATACAGTCAAATATTCATACTGCAATCTAGGTGGTGGGACAGATGCTGACTGTAAAGTTTTTTCAACTTTTCTGTATACTTTAAATCTTCATAATAAGTTGTTGAAGGAAATAAAGAATAAGTATAAAACAAAGTTTCAGGTACCAGGACTAGACTAGGACAAAGTTGGTTGAGACGCACATTTATTAACCTATTAGTTAATATAAGCTGCCTCACTTATCAAACAAAAAAGTATGTATATCATTGGTTTGATATCAATCATGACTCCCTAAGTTATCTGGGTTGCTTTCATTCTTGACAGCTAGCTAAGAGTAGGAGCTTGCTGAATGTGGCATGGGGTGAGTAATATTTGTGAGTGGGGTGGGGTGGGTGGGAGGGAAACAGAGAGAGAGAGAAAATGGAAGAATGACCCAGCAGGGACTTTCCTGGTGGCCCAGTGGCTAGCTATTCCACACTCCCAATGCAGGGGGCTGGGGGATCAGGGAACTAGATCCCACCTGCCACAACTAAGAGTTCACATGACGAAACTAAAAGATCCCATGTGCTGTAACAAAGATTGACGATCCTACATGCCACAACTAAGACCCAGTGAAGCCAAATAAATAACTAAATATTAAAGAGAAAAAAAGAATGATTTGGCAGGGACTTCCCTGATGGTCCAATGGCTAAGACTCCATGCTCCCAATGCAGGGGACTGGGGTTCCATCCTTGGTTAGGGAACTAGATACCATATGCCGCAACTAAGACCTAGCACAGACAAATAAATATACAAATACTAAAAAAGGATGACCTGGCAGGTGATGATACACACTTAGAAATACACACCCATGCAAATAGGTGGACAGAAGCCTCACAAGCACAGACCCCCACACCCACATTCCACACATACTGTATCCATGGGCTACGGTTTTTTACATCAGATCTGCTATCGAAAATATTATTACTAACTCCATAAAACTGAAATCACTAATATTTTTATGATAAAAATAATTTGAGACTATCCCATTTATCAAGAGTTGGCCACTATAGAATTTTACAGCTGAAAGGGTCCCAGGAGATTGTCTTTTCCAAGTTGTCCGTCAAAGTTCTTTTTAGATATTGCCTCAAACAAAACGGTGGTAGCCTACCATGTTCTGCAGCTGAGGTCCCCCAGGCCTTCCCATGGAATCCTGGGGCTCTGAGAAGTGATGCAAAAGTCACTAAGCCAACCCAAGCCCTTTGTTTAACTGATCCCCAAACTCCAGCCCAGGGAGGCCAGTAACTCACCAAACACCACACAGAGCATCTCAGAGGCCAGGACTCCAGGGGGCCAAAGCCTGGGACTCCTTCTTTGAACTACTTGTTAATTAAATGAGCCTGGCCTGGAAAATAATCCTGAACTCTCAACTGCAACCGTCTCCTTGAGAGTGCACAGGCTGGTTTGTTTCAGCTCAAAGTAGCATGAAATATAACAGGTCACGTGAAACCAAAGTCTGTTTTTCTCCAGCGTGAACACAAATGACTCCCTCAGCTCCGGACCCCCAGGCTGTCCCTCATACCCCACCAAGCCTGGTGCCTCCACTGGCAAGGCTGTCGGCTGTTTAGGGCCCCACAGCTGAGACCCAGCCTGGTAAGTAAACATGCACAAGTTTACCCAGTTCCACCTCAGTTACACCCACTAGGTCCTGCCCTCCTCCCACACATTCCTTGACCCACAAGGCCACACTTCAAAGTGGAGGGAGACATACCCTTGCAGCGTTTGGACAAACAATGTGACTAGCTGTCATATGACCTCCCCAGGATGGCTCCTTCCTTCTGGGGCAGGTGCCTCCGGACTCGGGCCACCTGCCAAGCCCTCCAGGGCCGCCTGCAGTGGGGCTGGGAAAGAGGAGAGGCCCACCTCCCACAGAGGGAAATCCTGGTGTGCCCCAGCCCAGGAGGCTGGGGAAGGAGGCAAAGGCTTCAGGAGTCCTGAGCCTCAGGAAGTGACACGTCCCAGGCACAGGCCACATCCGTCCCCCCACACGCTCAGATGAGAAGCGAGTGGTACCTGCTCATGTCTCCTGCCTATTTAAGGGATCCGCCGGCGTCAGGCACAGAAATGGCTTGGAGAATTTACATGGCGTGTGGGGTGCTGGGGGTCTTCTTCCTCGCCACTCTCTGAACTGGAAGGGGGTCTCCACACTCTCGGTCAGCCAGGCCAGAGCAGTGGCCCCACACTCGCCCTCTCCTCCTCCTCCACCTCAGTCATCCCTCCAGGCTCCTCTCTGCTCCCCAGCCTCCTCCCGTGTCTCCCAAGGTCCTTGTGGCCTCTCCTCATGACAGACTGTTTCTGGAGCCTTTCACCCATGCCCACAGCTTCCACCACTCCCCCAGCACCATGGAGGCCTTCCAGCCCCAATCTTTCAGTGGGTCTAGACCACATTTCCACCTGTCTCCCATATGTCACCCCTTAAATTCTTCTGACACACAAATGCCGGGCTCAAGTGATCATTATACCAGACTCAAATGCGATCTTCCTCCTCAATTCTCTTATTCTTCAAATCAGAAAGCTGGGACAGCACTGGGCACCCCCACCTGCCTTCCCTTCACCCCTAACAACTAAATGGTCACCAGGAGCTAGAACGCCTACATCTTAAACAGGTCTCACCTGTGTGCCCCATCCACTCCCCCCATGCCACGGCCACCGATTGGATCCCCTATGCTGCCCCCACCAAACTCCTGACGAGTCCCACAGCCTGCTGAGTGCTTCCTCAACCAAGCTGAACCCAGGGTTTCTGTGGACATACAGATTCCTTTACCCACACCTGAATTTCCATGAGTGGGACCCAGCAAGATGAAAACTAAAAGTTCCCCCTGATGGATGGTGGAAAACATCCAGGCCTGGGAACCACTGTCCTAGCCAGTTCTACTCAGGCCTCACTCACCTTCTATTTCAGTCCATCCCCTGCTTGCTGCCGCCCAAACCACTGGCAGTTTCTGGAACATGCCAAACTCTTCCTGGCTCTTTGCTGTGCCCTTTCTGTTCCTCCACCCACGGTGTCACCCATCCTCTCCCCCGCAGTGAGCAAGCTGCTCTGAGCAGTCAGAGTCAGTTCAAGACTCCCACATGTGGTGGTTCCCCCCCGCACCCCACCCACTATGCCCTCCACCCCAGGCAGGACTGGATGCTTCCATTTAGAACTCTCTCTGCCCCTTCCCCAGGTTTCAGGTAGCTTCCCTTCTCCACCATTGGCATGTGAGCTTCAGGAGCCTCATCTCTGTGCCCTGGAACTCAATACAGTGATTTCCCCATAGCTAGCATAAAACATAAAAATATCTACTGAACATATATTCAAATTCCAAGTAGTTTGCACAAATAAACTTGGTATTTTAGTCTTTACATCCCCTTTTTTATACTCTTTTGAACTACTCATATATAATTTTTTTCTTTTTTGGCCATGCCATGCAATATGTAAGACCTTAGTATCCCAACCAGGGATTGAACCCAAACTGTCTGTACTGGGGGTGTGGACTCTTAAGCACTGGACTGCCAAGGAAATCCCTAAACTATTCATATATAATACAATAGATAAATATAATATGATAGATAAATCTAATTTTCCAGAGTGGTTAATGATATATAGAAGTCTAAAAGCTGTTTAGAATACCCAAATGGAAATTACTCAACTCAGCTTTGACCTTATTTTGAACTGAGGCCCTGGACTGCATTTCTCTTGACCTTGCATATCTGAGTCTCAGTAGAACTTCTGTGAAGATGCCTTGTGAATTCCTCAAGCACAAGAAAGAGAAAGAGATGGATAAAGGATAATATAACTTGTGAATCTGTAGCTAAAACCTTAGTCCTAATAAATTACAGCAATTTAAGGTCTTTAGAAGGATGCTATAGAGCTCTACTGCTGCACCTTGCATTCATCACCGTCACCAATATCTTAGATAAAAAAACCAGAACACATGTATATCAAATACACACATAAAATGATGAGCTAAAGATGATCAAGATAAAAAAAAATTTTTTTTTTAAGATTCAAAAAGGTTTTGATAAGCTGCAGAATACTGAACAACAAGATGGATAATTAAACAGGAATAAATGTAACATCCAATGGTTAGGTACCAAAAATTAACTGTATTACAATAGGATCAATATTAAAAAAATAACTAACCTCTATTAAGCATTATGTGTCAGGTATTGTGCTAGGGATTTTACATAAGTTATTTAATGACTTGTGTAAAAGTCAATGAAAATGACTGGTAAGACTTAAATCCATTCTATGGGTGTGGAAACTCAGAGAAGTTAAGTAACTTGCTCAATGTCATCCAGTTAGGAAGCAGCAGAACCAAGACTTAACCCCGTCACCACGTCAGTGCATTCCAGGAGCATCACACAGCAGCTCTGCTTAACACAAACAGAACATGACTTCAGCTCGCCCGCACAGAGGGCTGCTCGTAGGAGGTTGCAGCCCCACAAGTTCCACAGTACTCTGGCTGAGCAGACCAGGCCTAGAGAACAGTGCCACTAAGATGGGCATCAAGGAATTGAAAATCATCCAGAGGAAGGTGGCCTTGATGGTGAAGGGTCTGGAATGATGCTGTAAGAAAAAGTTTGGTGGTACTATCACTCTCCTCAAGTTCTCTCAGTCCTGTCCACACCTCATTCTAAAGAGCTCCATGTCTTAACTCCTGCCACCCAGCCTCAGGTCCACCAGTCCCTTCTGAAGCTATTCCATGCCTGGTGCCTTTCTTATATCTTCAAATTCCAGTCTTCCACCAGTTCCACATGCCCAGGTGCCCTCACTGTTTTACTAAAAGAGAAGCAACGCCAAGGACATCCTGGTGGCCAAACCTAAAGATGCTTCCTCAGCCTTCATTCTCCTTGACTCCTCTATAGCTATAGAACTGACTGCCAAATTGTTATTGATATACATGGTCTTCATACTTTGCATATTTTATTTGTTTATGATCACACAGCGGATACATTCTTGTATCCTCATTTTACCATGTTGTTATGAACTTTTCATAAGTAGCATTTTCAATGGCTTCATACTATTCTTTTTTCTGTAATTCACTTAACTCTAGCCCTATGCTGGACATTGGGGTTGGTTCCATTTTAGTTATTAGAAGTAATTAGAATAACTAATTAGTTATTAGTTATTAGATGGTTATTTGATCTGATAAATAACCAGATGTTGGAGGAGGTAGCTATGAAATGGATGGACTTTCCAAAACTCCTCTGTGTTGTGGGCAGAAAGGTCAGATCCCTGGAGGAAACGGAAGATGATGAAGGTGGTTGAATAGGTGGTAACAGTAGGATGTATTAAGAAGACAGGCTTTTAATCCTAGCTTGATTGCTTCTGTGTAATCTTAGGCAACTTACTTGAGTGATTTGTAAAAATGGGATAGCACTATCTAACACATGGCCTTGTTTATTCAGATTAAATGAAAGATGCTCTGAGGATAAAGTTCACAAACCTCTGAGGATGGCATCTGGCACATAAGAAGTACTCAGTGACTATAAGATAAAAGTGACCACGATCCACACCATCTTTGTCATGCCCATAGCTCTTTCTGAAAGCAGAAAAACTCATTCAAGCATGCACACATCAAACATTTACTGAGTCCTTATTGCTTCCAGTTCTCTAGAAACTCTTGGTTAACAGGGGAGAAAGAGTTAAGCAGCTGCTATATCATCATGAAATGTGCCTGGATGGAGGGACTGGCTGCAAAAATTTCTCAGAAAGAGGCACTGCTCAGCAATGTGAGTTAACCTCAACAAGAGGTTAATATCCAAAATACACAAGTAGCCCATACAACTCAAAATAAAATAAACAACCCAATGAAAAAATGGGCAGAAGACATCAATAGACATTTGTCCAAAGAATATACACAGATGGCCAATGGGCACATGAAAAGATGTTTGACGCTGCTAATTATTAGCAATTAATTGATAATTTTTGGGTTTCCCTGGTTGGCTCAATGGTAAAGAATCTGTCTGCCAATGCAGGAGACAGAGGGGATGTGGTTTCAATCCCTGGGTTGGGAAGATGCCTTGGAGAAGGAAATGGCAACTCACTTTAGTATTCTTGCCTGGGAAATCCCATGGACAGAGGAGCCTGGCAGGCTCCAGTCCATGGGGTCACAAAAGAGTCAGACACAACTTAGCTACTAAACAACAACTAATAATAATTATTATTAGAGAAATGCAAATTAAAACCATAATGAGGTATCGCCTCATACTGACCATACTGCCCATCATTAAAATGTCTACAACTAATAAATGCAGGAGGGGGTGTGAAAAACAAAAACCTTCTGACACTGTTGGTAAGAATATAAATTGATGGTGTGTGTGTGTGTGTGTATGTGTAAAATTCAGCCATAAAAAAGAATGAAATACTTCCATTTGCAGCAACATGGATGGACCTAGAGAATATCATATTAAGTTGGAGAAAGACAAATATTATACCACTTATATGTATAATCAAAAAAAATAATACAAATGGATCCATATACAAAACAGACTCACATGGGGAACAAACTTATGGTTACCAATGGGGGAAAGGAGTGGAGGAGAGAGAGATAAACTAGGAGTATGGGATTAACAGATCCAAACTACTATACATAAGATAGATAAGCAAAAAGGGTTTACTGTGTAACACAGGGAACAATATTCAATATCTTGCACTAGTCTATCAAGGAAAATAATCTGAAAAAAAGATATATAACTGAGTAACTTCGCTGTACACCTGAGACGAATACAATATTGTAAATCAACTGTACTTCGATTAAAAAGAGAGAGAGTGAAGACGCACTGCTCAAATTGAATTTGTAAAGGTAAGGCTCTGGTGAGCAGCACAGACAGATACTGTACCAGGGCACAGAGGGGCGAAGCTGCAGGAATGCACTTCTGGACAGCAGGAAGTCTGGCAAAGCATGAGCCGAGGTAGGAGCTGGCAGGTGGCTCCTGATGATGCGGGGGGCGGGGGGGGGGGGTCGGGGGGAGCTTGCAGCTGGTTGGTGAGTCTGAAAGTGACAAGGGCCCCAGAGCGGCTCAAGTAGAGGATGGCCAGACCGGTTTTTCTCAGAGAGATTTCAAATAGTGGAGCTGCTGAAAAGCAAACACTCTGAACATTTCTAAGGCATACTGCCAAACAGATTTTGAAAAGGGGTGGGTCATTTTACACTCCAACTGGCAGCAACTACTCTCAACACACTGCCTCGCAGGAGTCTCCCTTCTCAGAACCTCTTCCTGTGGTTCCCACGCCAGGTCTTCCGTGTCCTCCTCCCTGTGGTGGCTCCATCTGCCTCCCCTCAGCCTCCTCTCCCTTCCTTAGGGGATGCAGCCCTAGCATTCTGTCTCGGCTCTCTCTCACCTCTTGCTGAGGCCCTCACTGCCTGGGCTTCAGTGGCTACCTCTGGGCAGAAACTTCTGGCCCATCCTCTACACCATCCTCCAATCAGCCAGGGCAATGCCCCCAGGAAGTGCCCTCAAAAACCTTGCCTCGTAACTTTCCTAATGTCTCCTCCTCCTGAAGTCCCTGCATCAACAGCACCATCCTGCTTCCATCATCCAGACTCTAATCTCACGTGGTTCTTGGCTCATCCCTCCCCCTCAGAGGCCCCAGCTCAGTCTCTCTTCTTTATCTACCTTTACATGCTCTCTGGACTCAGCTTGCATCCTCCACTTCTAATACTGCAGCCCTGATTCTTTCCCAGACATTTAGGATGACCTGAGAACTCAGCTACCAGCCCTGATTCTTTCCCGGACATTTAGGATGACCTGAGAACTCAGCCACCTGACTCCAGCCTCTCTCCCATGGTCACTGCTGGCATATCTGACTGCCTAAAACACCCCCATTCAAAATCTTCATTGGAGTTTGAAGCCCTGACCTAACTCTTTGGCACTCGAGATTCTCAGCCCCATCCCTGAGCAGGCACCTCCGTGCTTTCCAGACCTCAGCAGATTGAATTCCTTGACAGTACTCACTTTTCATTAACCAGAAACTTTCTGGGATTTCCTGGTGGTGCAATGGATAAGAATCTGTCTGGTGATGCAGGGGACAAGGGTTTGATCCCCGATCCGGGAAGATTCTACACGCCAAGGAGCAACTAAACCTGTGCGCCACAACTACTGAGCCTGTGCTCTAGAGCCTGGGAGCTGCAACTACTGAAGCCTGAGTGCCTAGAACCTCTTCTCTGCAGTAAGAGAAGCCACCTCAATGAGAAGCCTGAGCAGGACAATGAAGCGTAGCCCCTGCTCGCCGCATCTAGAGAAAGCCCGCACACAGCAACGAAGACCCAGTGCAGCCAAAAATAAATAAATTAAAAAAGAAAACTCCTCCAGGCAAGACTATCACTTAACATTTTTTTCTACCCACCCTCCCCTCCACAAGCAGGAAGGTGGGAGGGAGGGAGTGATGAGGAAGCAAGGGAGAGGGTGTAAGATTTTGTCTTAGTTTACAGAAGAATTCTAACAAAAGCAAGTTCACTAAAACCTAAACAGGGAGCCTCACAGATGGGTAGCTCTGAAACTGACAAAGTGGAGGCTGACTGGCTACCGGGAAGAAAGGTAGCAGCTTACGGACACAGGACTTATTTGGACACAAAAGTAGGTAGAGATGGCCATCAAGGCACCTTTTGGCTCTGGGATTCTCAGTCTTTGTCCATCCAAGCTCACCTCTAGAAAACTCATTCATGGTAGTTTTTCTACATTGTGCCTGGTACCAAGTTGGCATTTAATGAAGATTTCTGGTGTGAGGCACTTGATGGCAGGTGTCCTCACATCCCTGTATTTTTGCCTCAAGAAAAACTTACTTAAAATGGATTAATCAATTTTTTTTCTCTGTCCCTCAAAGTAGCTTCCAAGAATAGTTTTGTTCAAGAATTTTCTTTTACCTTCAATAAGTTGAAGCCCTAAGTAGCATGGTTGAATATCTGATGACTCACAATTCTCCCAGGTAAAACTATTCCAACACTGCCATTTAGAATTCCGGTTAATAGAAATGCATTAGGGGGGAAAATAGTTTGGTTAATTTGTATTTTTTACTATTAACTAAACATAGTAGAAGAAAAAAAGTTGCTTAAACAACTAAAACAAATTTACACCTATTGTTTATTTCTACAGCAAAAGTGTCTTTTTAAACATAAATCTAGGGCACATGTCAGGGGAAATTGCAGAATTCTAGTCTTTTCCATTTGAAGACTGAGGACCAGGGACCACAGATTTCCTCCACTGGGGTAGGGGATGGCTTTAAAGCGATTAGAATGGATTTTTTTCCAGAAGGGCCAACACTTTCACACTTTTTATCCTAGTATTTAACCAAGCTCATCTCAGAAGATTCTGGGCACCGTGTGGGAATGTTGGCCTTCCTAGACTGGGGTGGGGGGAGCCCTCCGGTGGCGAAGAGGAGGTTTCAGAGGAATGCTCTAAAGTGGTTCCCAGAGTCAGAATGTAGGAATTCTAGAAAACATCCTGAATGCTGCAGTTCGAGCTTCTGTGCCGAGGTGCTCAAAGGGGCTCCCAAGAAGAAAGATTATGGATGTTATTATTCGCCCATGTCTGAGCTTTCTGTCTCCGTGGGCAACTCTGATTCCACCTGTGGCTCAGGAGGAGGGGCCGAGAGGCGCAGGAACAGGACCGACACGCGACCCCCCTGGAAACCGAAAAGCTCGGGTCCGGAGCAGCAGCCTCTCGCACTGGTCTTCCCAGCCCGAGGGGACTCTGGCTGCCGGGGGAGGTGTGGGGAAGAGGGGGCCTTCCCCACGGTCAGGGGCTGGAGCTCTCGAGGGGGCGACGCTCCCCGACCCGCAGTTCCTCTGCAGCCCCTCCCCGAGGCGAGAACGCCAGGTGCGCAGGTGTGGCCCGGCCGCCAGGTACAGTCAGCACTAGCGCCTGGCCGCTGCCCTCCCTCGCGCCCTCCCTTAGGTCTGGACCTCCCGCCTACCTTTGTGTATAGCTCGGCCACCGCCATAGGCAGACAGCTCGAGGCCTGCGGAGATGAGAGGCTCGGGGGGCTGGGCGGGCGGCTCCGCGGCCCAGCGGAAGGTAACCGTCCTGCAGGCCCAAGAAATTAGAGCCGGACCATGCCGTGGGAGAAGTTTTCCAGCAGCCGAGGAACTTTCCCGAGTGCTGGAAGAAAGGAGTCCCGGATTGGCCCTTCCCGGCCCACCTGGCGACGCCTCGCTCTGATTGGCGGGACGGGGGCTGTGGGCGGGGCGCCCCACCGCCCCGCTGGTTCCCGCGGTTAAGTGGGTCCACCTGGCGGGGTCAGAGAGCGCCCAACCAAGAACTAGTCCGCTGGGGATTCCCTGGCTCTCAAAGCAGGAAAAAGGTGTGTTCCGAAGCGTTCCCGATTCAAGTTTTAGCTTCTTTAGGTCTCACGGTGCTTACTGGAATGAGTATAGGATATAACCATTTGCATAGAAAATCCAGGAGAACCATTAGAACTTGTTAAAGAGTTCAGTCAGGTAACCATATTCAAAATCAGATGTTAAAATGAATAATTTTCCTGTGTATGATAAATAGCCAGTTAGAAAATATGATAGATAGAAAGTGAGGTATTTGTAATATCAACGAAAATGAAGTATCCACTGACAAAAAGACACTTTACCTTTGTGGAGAAAATGTTTGAATTTCTTTTCAAGGGTCAAAAAGAAGGTCGGAATGGGGAGTCATGCTCTTTGCATGGATAGGAATATTTAATATTGTACATGTGTCAATTGTACCCAAATGAATATATGAGCCTAACATAACTGGAATAAAAATCCCAGCAGGACTTTTGCAGAATTGCAAAGTGGTTTTATATTTTTGGGGGCTTTCTTGGTGGCTCAGATGGTAAAGCGTCTACCTGCAATGAGGGAGACATGGGTTCGATCTCTGGGTTGGGAAGATCCCCTGGAGAAGGAAATGGCAATGCACTTCAGTACTCTTACCTGGAAAATTCCATGGATGGAGGAGCCTGGTTGACTACAGTCCATGGATCACTGAGTGAACATGACTGAGCAACTTCGCTTTATATTTTTTATGGAATAAAAGTCTGTGTATAACTGAGACAATTCTCAAAACAAAGAACAAAGAGGAGAGATTAGCCCTACCTTGTGTTAAGGGATATCACAAAGCCATTAAAACTGTGTGATACTGTCATGGGAATGAATACATGAATAATAGAACAGAACGTAGTCCTCCAACAGGACCTTGCATTATATAGTGGCCTAGAGAAACTGATGAGGAAGGAAGAGATGATTTAATGGAAGGGTCATTCAGCTCAGTTCAGTTCAGTCGCTCAGTCGTGACCAACTCTTTGCGCCCCCATGAACCGCAGCATGCCAGGCCTCCCTGTCCATTACCAACTCCCGGAGTCCACCCAAACCCATGTCCTTTGAGTCAGTGATGCCATCCAACCATCTCATCCTCTGTTGTCCCCTTCTCCTCCTGCCCTCAATCTTTCCTAGCATCAGGGTCTTTTCAAATGAGTCAGCTCTTCGCATCAGGTGGCCAAAGTATTGGAGTTTCAGCTTCAGCATCAGTCCTTCTAATGAACACCCAGGACTGATCTCTTTTAGGATGATCTGGAAGGGTCATTATATAGGGGGAAAAAAGCAAGTGCATGGCAAACAGTACATCCAAAAATAAACTCCAGATGGATTCATGATTAAAACTTAAAAGCAAAGCCAGAAAAAAAAAATAGGGGTAATATCTCTATAGTGCTTGGCATGTGGAATCTTAGTTTCCTGATCAGGGTGGAATCTGTGCCCCTTGCAGTGGAATGGCAGAGTCTTAACCACTGTCTTAAGCCAGGGAAGTCAGGGGGTAATATCTTAACTGTTGGGTTAAGAAAGAATGAGTTAAGATACAAAGTAGCAGAGCTATAGAAGGGAAAAATTACAGATTTGAGGTCATCAAAATGAAACATTTCTGTTCAGTAAAGAACACCATTCACACACAAAAGGCAACAGATTAGGAAATATATTTGCAATTAAAAAACAAATAATCAATATCTAGAATATTAATCTGGAATATATAAGAAACTATTGTAAACTGGTTAAAGAAAAGATGGGAACTCCAGTTTTAAAAACTGGACAATTGGTAGCAGAAATGAATAGGCAATTTGTGTATGGGGATACTCAAATGGCTGGTTAGCATATAAAGACATATCAACTTTATTAGTAGAGAAATGCAAATGAAGATAGCACTTTGCTCCCATATGATTAGGAACAATGTTTAGGTTGGACAACATCATATGCTGCCTAGGATGTGAGGAAACAAGAACTGTTTTGCTCACATAGCTGTGGGAACTACACAGTCATCACTTGGTATCCAAGCGAGGACTGGTCCCAGGACCCCCAAAGATACCAAACTCTTCCATTGCTCAAGTCCCTTGTGTATAATGGCATAGTATTTGCATATAACCTATACATATTCTTATATATTTTAAACCATCTCTAGATTATTTATAATACTTAATACAATGAAAATGCTATGTAAACAGCTGCTGGAAATTCAAGTTTTGCTTTTATGGAAATTTCTGGAATTAAAAAAAAAATGTATATTTTGGATCTGAGGGCAGTCGAATCTGTGGAGGCAAAACATGCGTATATTTAGAACTGACCGTACTGATACTCCCATTTGAGAGAGCAATCTGAGAATATTTAGTGAAAATAGATTCAGGCAGAAAAATTTCTCACATAGTCTCACATTGTCACCCAGAGAGACAGTTAAGTAGATGTTCATCACAACACAGTTATATATCAAAGAACTGGAAACACTTAAATATCCATCAAAAGGGGGGATGAATAAGTAAAATCATGTGTGCTTACAATATAAAACTGTACAGCTTCTGGTAGGAGTGGACATGAGCTACCGATACCACTTAGAGAGATATGAAAAACAATGCTGAATAGATGGCTAGCACAAGTCATATATATTTTAAACTCACAAAAATTGCAATACTATATGTTGTCCATGGATATAAGCATGTGGGTGATAAATTATAAAGTCATCCATTAAATAAACAAAAGTGGATATTTATGAGGTTGAGGGAAGTGGGACTGGGGATAAAGCAAAAAGTGATACCAAAAATATTAAAACGGGCTTGACATGGATCAACCACAATAGGAGCCAAAATAAGAAAACTATGGTAAACTCAATTCTGTGCACTTATTGTCCCAAAAAACATAAAGAAAAAGAAAAGGCATAATTTGGGTAGGGACAGCTGTGCGGTTCCTCAGAGTTAAGAAAGGAATCTAAAGGTCTAATTACTTTTTTCTTGATTTTTAAATTAAGTATTATTATTAGCCACACCACGCAGCTTGTAGAACTTTAGTTCCCCAACCAAGGATTAAAACCAGACCATGGCAGTGAAAGTGCTAAGTCCTAACCACTGGACCAGCAGAGAATTCTTAGTTTTTTCTGTAAGTAAAAAAATTTTACTGAAGAATAAAATTATATACAGAAAAATGCACAAATAATAAGTGTATATCTCAATATATTCTTATACATGGAATACAGCAACACACTCGGGTAACTACCACTCATTCAGGCATAGAATGTTTCTGACACCCTAAACCTTCCATGTGACTTAAAGCCATTACCCGTTACAGATAACCCCTTTTCTGACACCCTAAACCTTCCGTGTGACTTAAAGCCATTACCCGTTACAGATAACCCCTTTATCAGTATGGATTAGTTTAACCTATTTTAGATGTTTTTATAGGTGGAATCATGTTTGTAACTTTTTGCATTTGGCTTTTTACATGACATTTATCTATGCTGCTGCATGTAGCTGCAGTTTACTATTTTTGTTGCTATATAATATTCCATTGTATAAATACAGTTTATTGATTCATTCTCTTGAAAGTGAGAGTGAAAGTCGCTCAGTCATGTCCAACTCTTTGCAACTCCATGGACTGTACAGTCCATTGGAATTCTCCAGGCCAGAATACTGGAGTGGGTATCCTTTCCCTTCTCCAGGGGATCTTCCTAACCCAGGAATCAAACCCAGCTCTCCTGCATTGCAGGCAGATTCTTTACCAGCTGAGCCACAAGGGAAGCCTGAAAGGAAGGCAGAGGCCAGGTGTAACTCTAATGCTGTGACTTGGATTCATTCTCTTACTAAGTATTTAGTTGTTTCATTTTGTGATGATGAGGCTCAGGGCAAACACCACTCCAAGATGTGCTACTCTGGCATGTGGATTATTTTCAGTTGAAAACAAGCAGGCTCAGAGTCCTCTCTGTGTCCCATTGCCAGCAAATATTTGTTTACCCAACATTATCTTCCTGAAATTACCTTACTTCTCTTTGAAGTCTCAAAGGGACTTTGAGACTTAGTCCAGAATATATGATACCTCTTTGTCATTATTCCAGAATATATGTATACTTCATCTTGCCTTGCTGTCTTTGGAATTCTTCATATTTATGTGCTTTATCTATTAATCCCATACTCCCAATTTATCCCTACTTCCCTTTCCCCTTTGGTAAATAGAAATTTCGAAATGCAGTACTTGGATGCAATCTCAAAAACAACAGAATGATCTCTGTTCATTTCCAAGGCAAACCATTCAATATCACGTTAATCCAAGTCTATGCTCTGACAGTAACACTGAAGAAGCTGAATGGTTCTATGAAGACTTACAAGACCTTTTAGAACTAACACCCAAAAAAGATGTCCTTTTCATTATAGGGGACTGGAATGCAAAAGTAGGAAGTCAAGAAACACCTGGAGTAACAGGGAAATTTGGCCTTGGAGTACAGAATGAAGCAGGGCAAAGACTAATAGAGTTTTGCCAAGAGAACGCACTGGTCACAGCAAACACCCTCTTCCAACAACACAAGAGAAGACTCTACACATGGACATCACCAGATGGCCAACACCAAAATCAGATTGATTATATTCTTTGCATTCAAAGATGGAGAAGCTCTATACAGTCAGCAAAAACAAGACCGGGAGCTGACTGTGGCTCAGATCATGAACTCCTTATTGCCAAATTCAGACTTAAATTGAAGAAAGTAAGGAAAACCATTAGACCATTCAGGTATGACCTAAATCAAATTCCTTATGATTATACAGTGGAAGTGAGGAATACATTTAAGGGACTAGATCTGATAGACAGAGTGCCTGATGAACTATGGACGGAGGTTCATGACCTTGTATAGGAGATAGGGAGCAAGACCATCCCCAAGAAAAAGAAATGCAAAAAAGCAAAATAGCTGTCCGAGGAGGCCTTACAAATAGCTGTGAAAAGAAGAGAAGTAAAAAGAAAAGGAGAAAAGGAAAGATATACCCATTTAAATGCAGAGTTCCAAAGAATAGCAAGGAGAGATAAGAAAGCCTTCCTCAGTGATCAGAGTAAAGAAATAGAGGGAAATAATAGAATGTGAAAGACTAGAGATCTCTTCAGGAATATTAGAGATACCAAGGGAACACTTCATGCAAAGATGGGCTCAATAAAGGACAGAAATGGTATGGACCTAACAGAAGCAGAAGATATTAAGAAGAGGTGGCAAGAATACACAGAAGAACTATACAAAAAAAATCTTCATGACCCAGATAATCACGATGGCGTGATCACTCACCTAGAGCCAGACATCTTGAAATGTGAAGTCAAGTGGGCCTTAGGAAGCATCACTACGAACAAAGCTAGTGGAGGTGATGGAATTCCAGTTGAGCTATTTCAAATCCTAAAAGATGCTGCTGCAAAAGTGCTGCACTCAATATGCCAGCAAATTTGGAAAACTCAGCAGTGGCCACAGGACTGGAAAAGGTCAGTTTTCATTCCAATCCCAAAGAAAGGCAATGCCAAAGAATGTTCAAACTACCACACAATTGCATTCATCTCACACGGTAGTAAAGTAATGCTCAAAATTCTCCAAGCCAGACTTCAGCAATACATGAACTGTGAACTTCCAGATGTCCAAGCTGGTTTTAGAAAAGGCAGAGGAACTAGAGATCAAATTTCCAACATCTGCTGGATCATCGAAAAAGCAAGAGTTCCAGAAAAACATCTATTTCTGCTTTATTCACTATGCCAAACCTTTGACTGTATGGATCACAATAAACTGTGGAAAATTCTGAAAGAGATGGGAATACCAGACTACCTGACCTGCCTCTTGGGAAACCTATATGCAGGTCACGAAGCAACAGTTAGAACTGGACGTGGAACATCAGACTGATTCCAAATAGGAAAAGGAGTACGTCAAGGCTGTATATTGTCATCCTGTTTATTTAACTTATATGCAGAGTACATCATGAGAAATGCTGGGCTGGATGAAGCACAAGCTGGAATCAAGATTGCCAGGAGAAATATCAATTATCTCAGATATGCAGATGACACCACCCTTATGGTAGAAAGTGAAGAGGAACTAAAAAGCCTCTTGATGAAAGTGAAAGAGGAGACTGAAAAAGCTGGCTTAAAGCTCAACATTCTGAAAACTAAGATCATGGCATCCGGTCCCATCACTTCATGGCAAATATATGGGGAAACAGTGGCTGATTTATTTTGGGGGGCTCCAAAGTCACTGCAGATGATGACTGCAGTCATGAAATTAAAAGATGCTTACTCCTTGGAAGGAAAGTTGTGACCAACCTAGACAGCATAGTAAAAAGCAGAGACATTACTTTGTCAACAAAGGTCCATCTAGTAAAGGCTATGGTTTTTCAAGTAGTTATGTATGAATATGAGAGTTGGACTATAAAGAAAGCTGAGCGCTGAAGAATTGATGCTTTTGAACTGTGGTGTTGGAGAAGACTTTTGAGAGTCCCTTGGACTGCAAGGAGATCCAACCAGTCCGTCCTAAAGGAGATCAGTCCTGGGTGTTCATTAGAAGGATTGATGCTGAAGCTGAAACTCCAATACTTTAGCCACCTGATGCGAAGAGCTGACTCATTTGAAAAGACCCTGATGCTGGGAAAGATTGAGGGCAGGAGGAGAAAGGGACGACAGAGAATGAGATGGTTGGATGGCATCACCGACTCACTGGACATGAGTTTGGGTAAACTCCGGGAGTTGGTGATAGACAGGGAGGCCTGGCGTGCTGTGGTTCATGGGGTCGCAGAGTTGGACACTACTGAGCGACTGAACTGAACGGAAACAGAAATTTTTCTTTTTTGAAGTTTGTTTTCTTTGTCTATTAGTCTGTTTCTGTTCTTGTATATAGATTCATTTTTAACCTGTATTTTCACTTACATTTAGTTCAAAATATTTTAAAATTTCTCTAGTTATTTCTTTGACCCATGTGTTATTTAGAAGTTGTTTAATCTCCAAGTATTTGGGGGTTTTCCAGTTGTCTTTCTGTCATTGTTTTTTAGTGTTAGTCTTTAAAAATTTAAAGGTGTGTTTCATAGCCCCAAATGTGATCTATGTTTGTGTATGTGATGTCGGTTAATTTATGACACTAACAAAAATCCTTTACATCCATATCTTTATTTGAACAATATTAATAGCTAGGAGAATACAGCATTAATGACACACATTTACTAAGTACAACATCAGACAACTACAAATTTAGAGCATAAATGTCTATCTGATATTGTCTTGGTTTTTTCATCTTAGCACTAGGTGATATTTAGTGAAAACCTATGTTTCAAAGGCTTTTTTTGACATTAGGTGCATTATTAACTTATTTTTAAAAATTTCATGTGAGATATGCTAGGGTGAGTTTAGTTTAAAAGTTGGTTGATAATGCCTTTCACTTTTCAGTACTTTTGCTTCATTTTTCATGGAGGAATATTTCACCTAAGAACTTTTCAAAGATTAACTAGATCATGTTTCTCTATGTAGGTCAAAGTAGAATTCCTTTTCCAGATCCAACAAGGAAAAAGAAAAACTGCAATGTTCAATGCTATGGCAGTTAAAAGACATATCCATTTCACAGTAAGTTGAGAATTGAAGTTAGTAATTAAAATACAATACATTAAATGTCATAAGCTCATTTCTATGCAACACTGTTAGAGCAACTTAAATTCTCCAAGGAAACAAGAAAATCAATGTAATTCCTGGGTTCCACAAAAATACACAATTAGGATCATAAATTATAACACATATATCCACATTTGAAGGAAAAATTCAGCATATGTTGGAAAAATTAAATGGCTCAAGTGTTGTACAGAGCCTGAAATGTAGGCTGTTTTTATAACATATAATAACAATAAGATATTTAAAATTATCGACTCTGAAAAATGTCATGAAAATGTATACTGACCTACTAAGCATTGAATTGTACATATAAACGTCAATTCAAAAAACATTTTTCTAGAAAGAAATGTTTTCTGTCAAATATTTCAAGCAACATTACAATACTAAGGAAATGGTATTCATATTTAGACATTGTAATGAATCTAGTAACACCCATTAAATTGAGCTAATGAGCATTTTAACTAGACCAAATTATAAAATAAAAAATGTATAAAATGTATTTTGGCAGATATTTTACATAGTGCTTTCCAGTTCCTGATCCATTGAGACATCTATTGTAATCTCGGTTTGACTTAATTTAGGGTAATACAATGAATTAGAATTATAGCACTCTTTCCTATTTTCACTCCAGTTTTGATATGGGTAAAGTGTTCTTACTTTACCCAAAAAAATTAATGAATGTCCATGAAAGGTTTTACAATTATACCCTTAGCCTAAGAAAACATCAGTTCAGTGGGAAACAAGCCATTTAAGAATTACCAAGAATCTAAATTATCTCTATATTTCTTTCATACGTTCATTTGCTTACTTGTAACACAGAGCCCCCCAAACTCAGGAAACACTAAGATCACATTTCATTGGCTCTGAGGTTGTTGCTGCCTCAGAGTTCCAATACGTGTTGGGAAATGAGAGCAAAGGAAGAAGCAACAGGAGGGGAGGGTCATGCAGAATGGGAAGGAAGAGAGGAGGCCACGCCCACCGACACCCTCACACCTTGTGAAACAGGGCAAGATACCTTTCCAGGCAAGACTTCCCCTTACAGAGGAGGAGTTCCAGAGAACTTAAGGCAGCTCTAGGAGGGAAGGGAGCAGGGGTTAAGGCGGCCCTCACAGCACAGCCTGAGAAGAAATCAATGCACTTATGCATACACAGTGCCTCCCTAACCTCTTGGCTCCAAAGCCAACACTGGCAGCATGTACACACTGTCGTTCAAACACACAAAGCCCTGTGTGTGGCCTGCCTGGTAGACAGCCCTCAGCAGGGACCCAGCAACTTGGCCTGTGCCCTCAGGCTCTCTCCAGGCTGCTCAGCTAGCTCACCCGGTGGCTCTCATAGTGACTCTGAGGGCTGTGTGTTGACAGTGACCTTCTTCCTAACTGTTGGGAGGCTCTCTCCATTTCCTGTCAGGCTGGGACAGCCTGCTACTAAATAATGACCAAAACAGAGTCCTGCACCCTCCGGGGGGGTGGGGCACTGATCTATTAACAAAAGCCAAACCTAGTTATAGTTGGTAAAAGTGAAAGTCGCTCAGTCGTGTCCAACTCTTTGTGACCCCATGGACTATACACTCCATGGAATTCTCCAGGCCAGAATACTGGCATGGGTAGCTTTTCCCTTATCCAGGGTATCTTCCCAAACCAGGGATCAAACCCAGGTCTCCTGCATTGCAGGCAGATTCTTTACCAGCTGGGCCACAAGGGAAGCCCAGTTATAGTTGGTAACTATGACAAAAAGGAAACCACAAGGCACCCGATCTGATCAGCACCAAGAACTTGGTACTCAGCGTTTATTCACCTCCCATAGGCCAGTAGCCAACTCTGATAGAGAAACAGAGTACCTTGTGCTGGGCCAGGGCACCCCACGGGTACCAGGAGGAACAAAATGGAACCTGGGGGCTTTCTCAAGTCTCCTGCCCCACAAGCGCTCTCACTGCCACTGCTGAGTGTGGAATGATGGCACAGCTTAGGCAACCTAGGCAACCTTAGTGAGGCAACTCACTTACCTCTGTCTCAAATTTTCACACACACAAGGATGTCAGTAGCTACCCTCCTACCTTCCAGGGCTGCTGTGAGGACACAATGAGGTAACAGAGCAAGTGAGCTGGAGTAAAGCACAGCCAGACACAAGGTACTGTTTCTACACTCCCTTTCACCAGGAGAACTGAAGGGCCACATGTGACATTTTTGCTTTGTTTTATGTTAAACAGTTGAAATTACTGAAGACTGTGTATGTGTGGTAGAAAAACAGAGAGAAAAAGAGAATATGAGGACATCTCAGGATGGTGCCAGGTGCCCCTTCACCTAGGGTTACCAGGGAAGACATTTCTCACAACTACCACTATACTGAAATTCTAATAAAATAAATTGAACTGTGTTATTAAGAGCTTTGATCTATATTATACATAATCACTTACCCAGAAAGCGGCAACTTTCAATTATCCATTGAAATGAATGAAACAAAGCAAATGAGACAAACTGGCCCAAATCCCCAAATCTTCTCTCAGTTGGCTTTGGAATACATATTTTTTGTACTTCTGCAATTGAGGAAAGAAGTGTCAGGTGCACGGGGAATTTTCAAAACTTCGGAAGGAACCATGAAGCTACACTTCAAGGATTTTACCCCATGCTCATCTTTCCCCCTTCATTATAGTTTCTCTCAGGCAGAGCAAAACCTTAACCTGAAAGAAGGTACAAGAAGGGAAACTGATTCTAAGTTTTCAGGTTTGCTTTCCAAGGTGTGAGCTGAGTCTCCATGTAAGGTGAGTGGGGAAGAGACTACTGAGAAGTGGCTACTGAGACAAGTGAATTGTTTTCTCAAAGAACTCTTTCTTTGAGTTCCTATAGTGTGTTATGGAGGAATTATGAACAAGCGTATGAGTAGTAATGCTAAGAAATACTGCAGAGAAGTGAGAACAGTAAGAACTCATGTAAAAACTGGCCTGAAGGGAAGTCCTCAGGCAAGTGGGCAGAACTGAAGGCTGACCCCACCCACAGCCTTCAACACAGTCAGAGCAGGTGAGCAGACAGTTGAGGGGATACCTGGTTGAAGGAAGGGAAAGAATGAATGGATAAGTGAGTGGGTGGATGGTGTGGAGGGCAGGCAGAGGTTTGTTTGAGGCTGGGTAATAAGGTGTGAATGGACAGAGGGAAAGGTGAGGAGTCCTCAAAGAGGCCAAGGATACCCACAGTCAGCAGAATATTGTTGCATCTCCAAGAAACTAGGACACAGAATGACTTACCAGGATTTGGAGTTCTGTGGTTGTAAGGTATTTCTGTTCTGACTAAAGATCTTCAGGCCACTAAGAAAAATTAATTCAGATCCCCATCTGGGGTTCTAGATAGGGCCTGGAGGAAGTTGGAGCCCTGAAATAGCATAATCTTTGTGTGACCATCCCTGAACAGGAGAGCCTGTGGCTCGGGTGTGGAATAGAGGCTCTTTGTAGTAGAAAGATGGGAGATAGGAGAGAGAGAAAGGCCCAGACTAGACATGCCTCAGGATACAAGCTGTCTGTGGGAAAGACAAAGGGCTGCAGTGGCAGTGGAAGCTAGATCGTGAGCCTGAAGATCTGACATGACTCAGGGTGTGTGTGGAACATGCTACACAGGACTAACCTGGGAAACGGCCTGGGAGGATTTCCAGGTTTCAGTAGGGGAGCCTACAATCACAGTGGCATTTGAGGGGACATCTCTCCCACCCAAGTCCCATCTATGTTCTTAGACTCTGACACATTCAGTACTAACTAGGTGGTTTCAAAAGTTACTGAAAACCACATTGACAACCAGGGAAAGTTGAGAGAATCCGAAGTAGCATTTTTGCTTGATTTTGCAAATGAATAAATGTATCCAATCTGAATACAGCAGTACACAATTCAATAGAAATTACCTGAACTAAATTTCTAAAAGCATGAATACAAATCATGTACATTTAAGAAAGATTATAGGTTCATAAACCTATGATTTTACATTTTATTAATCCCTCAAAATTAACATGCTTCAAACACTAGGCTAACCTTACCGAATACCTGCAGCTCACTTCTCTGTGGTCCAAGCACTCGGAGGAGAGAACTTCAGAAGTGGAAGGGACCTTAGGAACCGGCTGTCTAACCCTCTTACTGTATAAATGAGGAATTTGAGGCTCAAATAAGTTAACAGACAGTATTTATCTTTTAATAACAATCTTTATCACTGATTTGAAAATGTTTTACTTCCATTAATAATATTGCACATATTTTATAGATCATCTAACAGTTAATTTATACAAATCTATGATTGTAATTCCGAACCAGAGTTTCTAGTGAAAGCTAAGAATTTGCTTTTGCACAATCTGAAACATTTATTGTTTAAGATTTGTGGGACAAATGGTATGTTTACTTAGAATGTCAGAATGAAAACTTATAGAATCTGGGTCTTATTAAACCAAGTCCTCTGTAAAATTCAGCAATTTCCTTATATTTTTATATAGGTCAAAGTATTTCTAATATGATGCTCTGGAAAATACCTAGTGGTACTGAGAACATTTACAGAAGTTGCAAAGCCTAAAAAATGGAGTCAATTATTTATTATATACTTTCTTTTGCATAATTTATAAAAGAATCAAGATTTCAAGACCTGAATCATGAATATTCTGACAATCCTCTCTAGATAACTGAGATTAATTCTTAATAAATTAAGAAGAAAGAAAACCTGTCAGGGTTGAAAATATGCACTGCAGGAATCAGATCTAGTAACTAAAAATAAGTCACTTCACAGAACACTGTACCCTGATGTGATATCACCCAGGGAAAGTTAATGAGCACATCAATATAACACATCCTGAAAAAATGACATCAACATTAACCACTTTGCCTACTCCTATCCCTAAATGTCAAACGTTGTGTCATATTACTACATGACTTCCCAGTGTCTGCTACTTGTGAGGGTGAATCTGTAGATATGTGCACGTAATCCAGTTAAAACTAATCTGATTGGACTGTAAACAGAGTTGATAAAAGAGAAGCTTATTGTTGTAGTGCCTAATATGAATATCGCTTACATTTTAAAGAACATAGTATGTAGCAGCAATTTAAAATGCTCAGTAAACTACAGTACAAATGGACTTCCATGCTCTAAGCAAACCAACATTCTCTTAATATCTCTACATCATAGTGACACATAGAAGGGAGCTACTTGTCCAGTTACTTTACATAATGCCAGTTTATTTGTTTGTTCCAGTTTGACATTATCAACATAATTGATTCCTAAGCTGGTATGATATGTACTCGGTGGTGATTTTTCTTTCAATGCTTCTGGTTAGCACATAGGAGGTTCCTTGATGGCGCCTTCTTAACAACAGCTCATATTCATATCTGGAATCGGGTTTTTTATATCATTTAGATGCAGTGATAAGGATTTAAAATAAATGCTGGCAGCTGAAGACACATTTTTTTTTCTTTTCTTCCGTCATTCACCTGCACGTCAATGGCAGACACCTAACTGACCAAGGACAAGTGTTGTTATGAAGGTAACACGGCACAAAGGAACCTATCTTTCTTTCCAAGATGATGAAAAGTATTCTAGGGGCAGTTCTAGTCAATAATCCTTTATTTGGGAGATAATAAGTAGTATCTTTTAAAATGTGTTTTCAGTAGCTCACTTGAACTAATGGGTTCTTATTTCAGGCAAGAAATGTATTGTCAATATTTGCCTTGATATCACTTTCAGACCCGTGATATGAATCCCAGGCCCAGGCTGGCTGGAATCTGGATGGTTTCTAGCGCAAGGGAAGAGGGGTTAAAAGGAAAGGTGACAGGAAAGATGTGCTTTGCATCCATGAGTAGTTGAGGAGAGTCTTTCCTGTCTCGTAAACGCATCTGAGAAAATAAAAGAAAAAAAACCAGAACATCAATTCTTTGAATCTATAAACATTTTTTTAGACAAAATTCTACCAAAAACCCTCAATGAATGACAAATGTTTATACTTGTTTTAAAATCACTTCATTTCCCCAATAAGTTATTATAAAAAAATTAACGCACTATGAAAATGATACAATAATAATAAAAACTGCATTATCCTTCAATAAATTATAAAATTTCCATCCAAATGACTGTGTTGGTAAACTGAAGCAAAAGGAAGCCTGGGAGATCTTACCTGTATAGTACGAATAAATGACACAGAAACTCTTTCTTCAAACTCATTAACCGGTGTATACAGATTCAACACTTTGACAATCTGGCAGAAATAAAATGATCAAAATTTTTAGCATATTATCAAATACATACATTCCAGGTCCCTCTAATCAGGAAAATGAAAAGGATCTCTGCCTATTGCTTTCAATTCTACTCAGGGCTTGGTTAGGACAAGATGGGAGAGGGAGCTATTCTGAAGGCACATTTACCTTTATTATTTAAATTTTTACAATAAGAGTATATTAATATAATATCTGTACATTTTAAGAGGCAATATAAATTTGAAAAAATCATGAAAAGTAAAAGTACTCCCACTCTCATGCTCTCAGTCTCTCAAAGTAACAATAGTTATCAGTGTCCTGAGTATTCAGCTAATTACTTTCTATATATACTCTAT
The DNA here is from genome assembly GCF_019320065.1 of Cervus canadensis. Taxonomy (NCBI): domain Eukaryota; kingdom Metazoa; phylum Chordata; class Mammalia; order Artiodactyla; family Cervidae; genus Cervus; species Cervus canadensis. The sequence goes on along the minus strand of NC_057391.1, from coordinate 53,924,469 downwards.
GTATAACCTATGTAAGATTTCTATGTTTTGAGATAAGTGACAAACATTTAAAAAATCCAAAAGTAAGCACAAAAATAACTAGGCAAAAGAAAAGTGGGCATGTTTATGCCCGTGCCTTGCCTCACGCTGTGGCCACTGTCCTCCAATGCCATTCCCATATTTTCACTGCCTTAAATTCAAGACTCTACCTGAATGATTAGTTATTGATCCTCAGCACCATTTGGAGTTCTCCCACTAGCTTATTAGTGCTCAGGGCTTAACTACCTACCGAGGGCCTAGCACCAGCCCTGGGTTTCCCTAGCCCTGTGGCCAGCTGTGCTAGGAGCTGGCCCCACCAAAACATGGGGCAGCAGAAACCAAAGGAAGCAGGGTGGCGCAGCCAACCAGGCCAGGGGCCAACCCTGCCTGCTAGGGAGCCCACAGTAGAACTACTGCGGCCCTGTCACAACAGAACGGCCTGTACAGCCCACATGGGGGGGGGGTACCCCTGGGCACAGAGCTCTGGCGACCAGAGGGCCCCATGCTTCGGAGGCCCACAGGATGTTTCCTACATAAGGCCACTTCTTTAAGATTGGGAAATGTAACCAGCGGACTTAATGCATAGAAAACAAACAAACAAACTGGGAAAAATGAGAAGACAGGAATATGTTTCAACCAAAGGAATGAGACATAATCTCAGAAGTACTAAATGAAGTGGAGATGAGCAATCTACCTGATAAAGAGTACAAGGTTATGATCATAAAGATGCTCACTGTACTCAGGAGAAGTAGGGATGAACTCACAAAGAGTTAGAAAATATAAAGAACCAGAAAAAGCTGAATAATACAATAACTGAAATAAAAAAAAGACACTGGAAGGCATCAACAGTAGACGAAATGATACAAAGGAGTGGATGTGAGATGGAAGACAGTAGTGTAAATCAAATCACTGAAACTTTATAGAAAAAAGAATGAAAAGAAATAAGGATGGTTTTAAGAAACCTCTGGGACAACCTAAGTAATACTGAGAACAAACAGTTGGTTGCAGAGGGAAGAGACTTGGGGTGTTCAAAACAGGTGAAGGGATTAAGAGGTACAAACCTCTAGTTATCAAGTAAATAAAGCATGAGGGTACAATCTACAACATAAGGAATATGGTTTATAATATTGTAATAACCTTAAATGGGGACATGTGGTTGCTAGACTTATCATGGTTATCATTTCATAATGTATGCAAATGTCAAACCACTGAGTAGTATACCTGAGACTAACATCATATTATACACCAACTACATTTCAATTAAAAAAAGAATTATCTTTCTTAAATAGATAAGTCTAAAGAATCATTCAGTTATCAAATAATATACAAGACTCTTTGGAGTTCAAGCTCCATAGAGTATATAGAAGGTATACTCCATAAAAACAGAAACTTTGCCTTGTTTCTGTTTTTATCTGAGTGGCTGGAATGTTACACAGAACAGTGTAGAGAATGGATAAATACTTACTGACTGTTGAATGTGCATGAGTATGACTAGTACTGAAATATACTTTGTGGTAAAATCTCCTGTCTTCAAGATCTACAGTATTGATATATGTCATCTCTGACACAGATGAAGTTAGCTCAGAGACAAGAGCAATAACTAGAAGCCTTCGTGACTTCCCTAAATGTTACCTTTGATGAATTTTATAATAGGGAAAGTTGCCTTACCTGGGCAGTAGTTAAAGCATTGCACATGGAACAAATGGCTTCTGCGTCATCATCTGTTTTCTTTTTCACTTGCAGAAGCTGAGCAGCCTGGATGAGAGGCTCCAGGGTTTCCTTAGCCCCACTGTTCATCAAATTCTTGTCACGCAGCCATTCTTCTAGTTGACTGACATTGTACCTATGTCAAAAAAGGGTTGAGGGGGATGCAAATTTACCGAATGTTATCATAAATGTCTTAATTTTTCTGTGCATGGCTTTGTTAGGAATTTCAGTTGAATTCTGTTTTTTAAATCATTAGCTGTGCTTAAAAATTTATCACTATAAATAATCAGGTTTATAATCATAATCATATAAGAGTGAGTATAATTCTAGAGACTATAATTCTCTTTAATGGAAGACAGAAGTGTAGCCATAATAGCAAGTTACAAAATAAGGTGTGCTAAAAAAAAAAAAAAAATAGAGCACATAATATGGTTGTGTCCTTATTAAACAGCAGAGCAAAAAACATGTTACAGCTTTTTACAACTTGAGAGGAGAGAACTGACAATCCTCTAATACTCTCTGTTCCTTATGTCAAACTCCAAGCTAGTGGACATAATAAGATCCCTACCCTGTGCTCTGACCCTTTTCAGGGAAGAGCCTGGATGATGGAGGTAGTGGCCTGAGGAAGTTTAGGGATGTAGGCAAGAAGGGCAAGTGAGGGCACAGGAAGAGGCAAACGGAAAATATGGAGAGAGACACAGAAACTACACAGATGCTGAGGTTTTAAGAGGTGGCCAACCAAGTGACAGCAGTTTGCAAAATAGGAGTCAGATAAACAGATCCACGCTCAGGACTTAGTAATCAGGCAAAGAGGGGCTTCGCAGGCGTAAACAGAGCTTGCAGAGAAATAAGTTCAACTATCTGAGTGGAAGGCATTGCCTTCTGACTGCTGTCTACAGTGGACATGAGTCAGAATGGAAAATTTGGAAAGAAGGTAAATTTCCTAAGATTGAGTAACTATAGACTTTTATAGGAGAAATACTTTCCCCCTCTCTTGGTGAATTTTCTAGCTGTTTTAAAATAAATTATTTGCCAAAAAAAAATTCTATTATGCTAACAAGGTTATGCTGAGGAGCAGTTGGACAAAACTGAGTGCAGCTTTCCTTAAAATGACAGGGGCATATTCCAAACATCAGTAAAAGATTTACTCCTTCACTGAGTTAACTTTACACGGAGCCGGGTTCCAACAAGCAGAGGCTGAAGGCACGCTGGGAGCAACCACGCATGGCAGTGGAGGAAGTCCAGCCAGGAGGAGGAAACGGCTCCACGCCCGGTCTGCCCTTACCACTCACCTGGGGGGCTTCAGACGTCAGGTGCCTGCGCCGCACGTGAGCCCCAGCAGACTGTTAGGCAGCCCGAGAAGGCCATGAAAGGTGTTGGAGTTCGCTCACCTGATCTGCATGCCTTTACTCCAGGAGCACATGTCCTTCCGCAAGAGGAGGTTGTTCAGGGTGACGGCCCCCACGATGTAGAACATCTGCTTGACCACCTGCTTGATCAATTCGGGGTCCATGCCGTGCTGACACATGACCGAGTGGAAGGAGTTGAGCTGTCTCAGGATGGAGTCCAGTGTGTAGGTACCCTCGTCAGCGATGCTGGAGGTTCGCTTTCTTAGCCCTGTGGGCTTCACCCCAGAGACACCCTGAATGGTTTCATGCTCCAGCATTCCGGAGACTAAAGGAGAAGTTCATACGTCAGAGAAGAAGATTTTGATGCAAACACACGCACATGCACACATACACACACATAACTTAGGAAAATGACTTGAGCATCAAAATAGAGGGAAAAGGAAGTACAAGTAAAAGGGCATCTGGATTTTAAACTTTAATGAAAGAATTATCCTTAAATGTAAAAATTTACTATGAAATTTTAATGGATTATTTTCTAAAATATGAAACAATAGTCTTAATAGCACATGTGTAGTTTCTTGGGAGGGTTTTAGAGAGAGAGGTTTTTAAGAGAGAGGCAATTAGGGAGAAGATAAGTATTTTCCAGTAGTATCGAACCTCAGAAGCAAACAAATCAAGTAGTAAGAAAAGGAGGAGCCAGGCAGTGGTCTTGGGAGAGGGCAGTCACATGGGGCTGGAGAGCTGGGCCCTTCCTTGACCTGAGCTTCCCTCAACAGCTTCGCACAAAATCAGCAACCTGCAATTTTTACATGCCCCCTAATTCCAATTTCACACCTGCTACACTTTTCAAAGGAATATAGGTAGCATGATATGTACATACATACCCAGAGTGAGTGCACACAAATAAAGAGAGGTACATGGAATCTCATATACATAGACACACACACTGATCAGTTGCTCATCCAATGAGAAACTGCAACTTTAAACCAAATTGCCTTTAACGATTCCACAGGGGCCATGAGATGAACAACTCAGCATGGAGTGTCTGAGACCTGTTTTTGCTGCCACGGTACCTTCCCAGCCCTGTTACTATAGCCTATCAGGTAATCTGCAAACCCTTCTCAGTCTCTTTAGTTTTAGTTGGGTCCCTAGAAAGTTCTCTGCAGTAGTGCCCTTGATGAAAGTTTCAAGTATTTTTGTTTTTGAAAAGTGGACAAGGTTTGAGGTCTGTTGCTGGATATAAAGCATAACCCAATCTTAAGAGAGAGGCATTACACGTTAGAGAGGGAAACTATTAATAGTCCTGCCATTTCCATCACGTAGAAGCAGGGATTTTGATGTGCCCCAGTTAGTCACGGCTGTGGTTCTGAGATTCCTCAGCTAATTTTGAGACTGAGTCTTACTACTTTACCTTCCCCATATGAATACATGCTCTGATACAAGTGCCACGAGACAGACCTGGACGTCAGCAATGCCCGGGACTTACCAATCATTGGCTGAAGGATGTTCTCTAACACCCGCACAAGCTGCTGGTAGATCTGAATTGCCAAGTCACTGAGCACCTGCCGGTACTCAGCCAAGTCAAAATTGGTGAGGCAGTGTTCATTTTGGCGAGAGGTGTTGTGTTTCATAAAGCCCTAGAGCCATAATACAGAGTTAATGACATACATGAAATAAAATGTCTCCTGTCTGTTTAACTCTCTCATTTGATCAACATCCTCATGCTCTTTTTTACCTTTCTCCTAAGAGTTCCCATCCAGCCTCCACATAAGTGCCAGGATAATCCTTCCCAAATTTTGTGTGTTTGTTTCTATTATGTCCCTGCTTCCACTTCTTACCAGCATTTGAATAATATCTAAACTTGGCAGTCTAGCATTTAAGCCTTTCTACCAGCAATGTCAATGAAATAAGATAGGGGAACTCAATTTGAAAAAAAAAAACTAATGAGTGTTTTCACTTATGAAACAGCTGGTTTACTGCCAAACACTAAATTATGTAAAGTACCAATCTCTTAACTTCAGTTCATTAAATAGAGTCTTGTTTATAAATTCTGTACCTGAAGGACATACATAATTTTCTTAAAATTGGTCATTTCTACAGAGACTGGTGAATAAATAAAAAATTTTCCTTTATTATATTTTATGGTATTCATACAGGCTTCGCAGTCCAAGCTTAGAACGGAATCTTTTGATGGTATGTGGTAACACGGAAAGCCAACTAACTGTACAGGCAGGTACTTTTGATGGATTCTGGCCACACTCAAGCATCTGCCTCTCTACAACTTACTTGACAACATGGTCTAGAACTGGGGACTGACAGGACAGTTAACAGGCCCTCTGGAGGATTCTGGTCTGTCAGTCCCACCTGCTCAGGGGCCATGTCTTATTCATACTGTATTTCCCGTCATTTGTCAGGACAGTCTTCTGCTCCAAGCCTGTGAGTGCTGAGAAAGTGGCCACTGCTCAGCTTCTCTGCCTGTCCTGACAGCAAAGGATGGGGAGGCATGAAAGGCAGCATTTATGGGCACAGCTCTTGAAGGTGGGCAGACCCAAAATCCTAGCTCAGCTCCTTATGGCTGAGAAGGCATGGGCAAAGTGATGAACTTCTTTGAGTCTTAGTTTCCTCATCTGTAAAACTGGGTTAGAATTCCTACCTCACAGAGATGTAAGAATTAAACAATGTAATATATAGTGAGTGCTGTCTGATATATACTATGTGATAGTTGCTCAGTCATGCGTGACTCTTTGCAACCCCATGGACTGTAGCCTGTCAGGCTCCTCTGTTCATGGAATTCTCCAGGCAAGATTACTGGAGTGGGTTGCCATTTCCTTCTCCAATATACTATGTAGCCATTAATAAATAATTATAAATATGTAGTTTTGAAACAGGAAGTCTATCAACTAACTGATGAACACATCACTATAAGCAAAAGCAAAACATATTTTTGGAAAAATCTTGAGATAGCTTTTAACATGATCACTTTTAATGTATTACAGAAAGCTAAAATTGATTCATTTCTTTGAACAGCTCAAGGTATCAATCCTTGAAAACACCATTTTCACATCTTAACAAAAAGTTTCAGTGTGATAATTATTCAATGACCAACGCTCATTTTATTTCTGCTGTGCTTTCTCATAATACAAGCTATCAGAGGGAAGAAACTATGCCAATTCCCAAGTCAGTTTCATAAATAATGAATGTCAAATAGAACTATAAACTGTCAAGTCACTTCTGAATTCAGGTTTCTAAATTAACAAATGACTAAACATTTTGTGCTTTAAATTTTTTCTTTAAAAAGTTCAGAGAAAGTATAGCATGCTGGTTTTGTAATCAAGGTTTTCTCACCTCTTCTCCACTGTACTGCTTCAAACAGTGCAAAAATCGGCATGTGTTAGAAAGCCAAAAGGAGACGGTTTCAAAATCATCACCTCTTTTCTAAAAGAGAGAATAAGCCTAAATTAGTTTTTTCCTTATGGAAACAAAAGCCTGAAATAACTGAATAGATACTAGAAGGACCGTTTCCTTCACTTATCATTAACAACAATTATAAAAATCAATCACATTACAGTTGTAAAGCCTCATGTTGCTGCTACAGAATTCAACCACTGAATTCATTAGTTGTTACCTTGCTTGGCATCTGTTTTCTTGCCATTAGAAAGTGATGCCCATTCATTCCATTGATAATAGCTTAGTAGTCCCTTTAGTCAGAAAACAATTCACCAAGTCTTGCTTACCCAAACTTACTTCCCTGGGGGTTACTGAAGGGAATAAGAAAGGACTAAAGGTACAAAAGAGAATCACAAACACTGTGAAGCACTAAAACCCAGATTAGGTTAAAAATCTTGTCAGTGATTAAGATACAATTTCTGAGGAGCGAATCAGACATGGGATGAAGGGAGCCCTGTGCAGAGCACTGGACAGTGTGGCTTTTCATCAGTACTGGGCCACATGTCAAACAGGAGCTCTAAATCAAAACAGGACACGAGACAAATGTACTTCAATTTAAAAAAAGGATATTCTAAAAGAGTGTTATGTTCAAGAATCTACACTTTTTACATTTTTTAAATATTTTAATTTTTTCTAAAGTCTTTATTGAATTCATTACAGTATTGTTTCTATTTTATGTTTTGGTTTTCCTACAACAAGGCATGTGGGATCTTCGGTCCCTGACCAGGGATCAAACCCACACCCCCTGCATTGGAAGGCAAAGTCTTAACCATTGGAAAGTGGAAGTCTTAACCACCAGGGAAGTCCCAAGTATCTACTCATTTTAAATCTTTAAACAATCTGGTACAATAATTAGTCAAATTAGATAAATTTCTTCTTGTAATTAAGATGAGAGGGAGAAAACTTCATGATTTGGTTTTGCTGTCTTCATAGGTGTTAACTTGAGAAGTAGTAAAATTCATAGTCTAATAAATGCAATATACCATCAATATACTAAAAATTACATGAGCTCCATTCAGAAGACATTCATCAATTTTTTAATGTTAAAATATTCAGAAACTCAACACTTCAGTAATCACTGTAGAATGTAACCGCACAGAGTATCTGTGCAGTAGGGACTGAGAACCGTCACTAAAAGTTATGACCAGGGGCTGGGGGAGAGTGTTTAATGGGTACAGAGTTTCAGTTGGGGAAGATGAAAAAGTTCTGGAGATGATGATAGTGATGGTTATACAACAATATGAATGTACTTAATGCCACAGAACTGTGCACTGAAAAATGGTTAAAACTAAGAATAACGTTCACTGTTTTTCTAGGTTGTCAAAAGGATGATTATGCAACGTGACTCAGTGATTACTGAGTTATGTAGGGCTTTCTGTTCTATTATGTAACTTCGCTGCCTTTTCCAAGTGTTTCCTCTCTGATTAGTATCTATGTGCTGCTGCTCACATGAAACCAGGCATTTCAGGTAACAAGGAAAATTATGGGGTGAGCTGGAGAATAATGGGAAGAAAAGTCAGAAGAGAATTTTAAATATTTTTAAAAATTTTAAATATCAGACAGCTTTTTATATGAATGGGCTAGGTATTCCTAAACATTTTTAATACCTATTTTAACTATAGCATCATATTCCCTGTATATATGAACTTCATTAAGTATTTTTAATTTAGTTCTGAGACAGACCTCAAAGCAGACTATTTCTATGAAGAAACTTCGTTTACTTCACAACTAAATGTAAGTATATTGAATTAATTTTTATTATTGTTCAATGTGAGCCCTGTTTTGAAAGAAAGCACACAGACACATTACATAATGAATATTTCCTATAATGGAAGGTACCAGTTAAGACTAAAATGTGGCCATACTGGCAACTTAGCTCATGTCTAAGGATGGAAAAATAACCTCTGTATAGACCCTGTCATCATTAATATTCATTACGAGAAATCTGTTGAACATTAACTAACCTTTAATACTTTTTTGATGCTGTTAATTGTTGATGTTAGCAACGACCTTACTTTCTGATCATCATTCAGGTAGTCAGCATGTCGAACACACATAAACAGGATATACGCTGGTAACCCTGGAATCAAATTGACAGCTACACCACGTGGCTTCAGTTCTAAAAAAGAAAAGAGGAAAAACAGTCTTATATAACTTTGAAAGTCTTCATAAGGAATGCTTTTGGAGATATAAAGGCACAGTTCTCATGTAATAGTTCAATCATTCGGCGTTAATAGGTCATGTTTTTAAAAAAGCATATTTTAGAGTAGAGGATTTCTTGACTGTAGGGACATGAGAATATTAGTTGCTTACACAATGACAATTCTCAAATGTCTATCTCCTGCCCTGACTTTTCCTTTGAATCTAGGCTCACGGAACAAGTGGCTTTTGACATCTCTGCTCAGGCCTGTCCCTCAAATCCCATCCCCCATGGAACCTGCTCTTCCAGGAGCTGTCCCATCTCAGTAAGTGGCAGTCTCTGCCTTCTAGTTTCTCAGGATACAAACCTTGTCATCATCTTTGTCTTCTTTCCTTTTCTCACATCACACATCTAATCCATCAACAAATCCTGTTGGCTCTACACATAAGACATGTCCAGAATAATCCTGTTACTTCTCTACCAGCTCCCCTAGTCTAGGCCACCACCATCTTCTCCTGGATCCCAGTGAGAGCTTCCCAACTGGTCTCCCTGACTCACCCCTCGATCCTCAGTAGTACAGTTTCCACACAACAACCAGAGTAATTCTATAAGAAAATGTAGTCAGATCATGTCACTCTTGTTATGAAAATCTTCCAAGTAGCTTCTCATCTCACTCATTTGTAAACCCGAAATCCTCACCATGGCTGTGTGATCTGGCCTGCTCCCCTTTCCAGCTCACTGTGCTCCCCCATTAACTGGGTCTCCTTGTTGCTGGGTTGAAGACGCCAGGCATGTGCCCACCCCAAGGCTTTCTGTCTGCAATGTTCTTTCCTCAGCTATCAGCAGGACTTGCTTCCTTACTTCCTTTGGTCTCTGTCCAAAGGAGATCACCTTGTCAAAGAGGCCCTTCCTAACAACTTTATATAAATTCATACACCTGCCTTCCTTGTTTATCTTTCTCACTCCCTTATTTGTTTTGTTTTTTTTATTTTTTATTTTATTTTATTTATTTATTTTTTGTGTGTGTGGTTTTTGCATACACTGACATGAATCAGCCATGGATTTACATGTGTTCCCCATCCTGATCCCCCCTCCCACCTCCCTCCCCATCCCATCCCTCTGGGTCTTCCCAGTGCACCAGCCCTGAGCACTTGGCTCATGCATCCAACCTGGGCTGGTGATCTGTTTCACCCTTGAGAGTATACTTGTTTCAATACTGTTCTCTAGGAACATCCCACCCTCGCCTTCTCCCACAGAGTTCAAAAGTCTGTTCTGTACATCTATGTCTCTTTTTCTGTTTTGCATATAGGGTTATCGTTATCATCTTTTTAAATTCCATATATATGCGTTAGTATACTGTATTGGTCTTTATCTTTCTGGCTTACTTCACTGTGTATAATGGGCTCCAGTTTCATCCATCTCATTAGAACTGATTCAAATGAATTCTTTTAATGCTGAGTAATATTCCATGGTGTATATGTACCACAGCTTTCTTATCCATTCATCTGCTGATGGGCATCTAGGTTGCTTCCATGTCCTGGCTATTATAAACAGTGCTGTGATGAACACTGGGGTGCACGTGTCTCTTTCAGATCTAGTTTCCTCAGTGTGTATGCCCAGGAGTGGGATTGCTGGGTCATATGGCAGTTCTATTTCCAGTTTTTTTAAGGAATCTCCACACTGTTTCTCCATAGTGGCTGTACTAGTTTGCATTCCCACCAACAGTGTAAGAGGGTTCCCTTTTCTCCACACCCTCTCCAGCATTTATTGCTTGTAGACTTTTGGATAGCAGCCATTCTGACTGGCGTGTAATGGTACCTCATTGAGGTTTTGATTTGCATTTCTCTGATAATGAGTGATGTTGAGCATCTTTTCATGTGTTTGTTAGCCATCTGTATGTCTTCTTTGGAGAAATGTTTGTTTAGATCTTTGGCCCTATCTTTAGATCTATTAAAAAATATGGAATGCTTCACGAATTTGCGTGTCATCCTTGCGCAGGGGCCATGCTAATCTTATCTGTATTGTTCCAATTTTAGAATATGTGCTGACGAAGCAAGCACCCCTTATTTGTTTTTATCTACCTCCCCCTACCCCATGGAATATAAACTCTTTGAGAATAGAGACTTTGTTTATTACCCAATACCTAGAAAATGCTTAGCACACGGTAGGAATGCCCCAAATGATTATTGAACAGATGAAATCTTTTTTAATTCTATGCTTAAAAACCAGTGGCTTAAAAAAAAAAAAAAACCAGTGGCTTCTTACCATTTTTTCAAAATGAAGATCACACTGAAACTTAAGCACCTCTGCATCTATATATAGTTCTAAGTTTAACACCACGAACTCTAGGAACATTAAACCACTGCCAATCACACTGCTGCCACCCTGGCACCTGGGGGGAGGAATGCTCTGCAAAGGCTGAAAGGAGAGGCTTGTAGTGTTTTGAGCTCACAACTTATGGGCTGCATACACTCCTGAACTATTTCCCATGCTCCCCTAAAAAGTCTTCTTGCAGAGCCAATGGGCTCAAAACCAGACTCAAAGGCCTTCTGCTGCTCTAAAGGGCTTCTTCTATTCCCATCTCCATTGTCCAGTCAGTCCTCTCTTTCCACTGCTGGAATCTTTTCCTTAATTCTGTTCCTTCCCTACTAATAAACTGTTTTTCCTGACATATTTAGTTATATACCTTCCTAGGGAAGTAAGGAACAAGAGAAATTGAGGGACTTAAATGGCCTAGGGCAGGGGTGCTCAACTGCAGCTAGCTACACGTCAGAAGCCCTTGAGAGAGAAAAAAAAGAACTAGGGACATGGCTAAGTTCTTTCCTCTAGACATTCTGATGTAATTAGTCTGCAGGGGGGAACATACATCAACACTTCTCAAAAGCTTCCTGTAACGGGCAACAGGAGCTGAGAAGGCCTCACGTGACCCTAACAGGCAGCCCTGGCCGGCGTCCCTGTAGGGTGACGGACAGCCACGATGGGGTCAGAATGCCGCGGCAGTACTGCACACAGCATGCAAGGCTGACCAAAGAAACCAGTGTGAATATTTAATAAACGAGTGACTAGTCTCTCCCACCACTGACACGTACCAGAAAGACCTTTCATCTCACACAGGAAATACTTGCCCAGAATCAGATTCTTCACAAGTTTTTGCTCATCCTCCTTCTTGTATTCCAGCATTCCTTGGAAATCCTTTTCTTTCCTGGGAATGTTGACTGGACGAATGGGTTCATCAATGATCTGTCCTGGCGATATGTTCTCCATCTGGCCCACTTTATTAGAAACAAAAAGAAGGAAAATGTTTTCCAGGTAGAAAAGATGAGTGGTTTCATGTTCCTATTAATTTTAAATGAACTCTGTAACAACAGAAACTTGCCATATTTGCCACTTAATTGCCCCTTCTTTAAGTGATTTTTTTTTGGTAAAACTGGATGGATAGATGATAAATTTATACGTTAATGTCACTGACAACAACTAGTACTTACTACTATCAACATTAAGAATCTTACTTGATTCAAAAGCATCTTTTTGTGATACATTTTATTTTGTAATAAGATTAAATGTCCCCAAAGTACGTGGCTGAACTTATTAGTTAACTAACCAGTATCAATCATAAGTGTCTAAATATATTTAGACTTTAATTCATAGAAGGAAATTCAATATTCTATAGAGGCACCCCTCATTCCCAAAGACACCATGAGCAGATAAAACAACCTGTATTTAATATGTTTGTGTGTGTGTGTGCTCAGTTGTGTTTGACTCTTTGTGACCCCATGGACTATAGCCTGCCAGGCTCCTCTGTTCATGGGATTTTCCAAGCAAGAATACTGGAGTGGGTTGCCATTTCCTTTTCCAAGGGATCTTCCAGATCCAGGGATTGAACCCATATCTCCCGCACTACCAGGAGGATTCTTTACCACTGAGCCACCTGGGGAAGCCTCTGTATTTAATATTAAAATAATTTCCTAAATTTATTCATTTTTTTGTTTGTTTTTAGTAAAGTGTTAAAAATTCTACCACAAAGTTGCAACCAAAAAGGTACAACCACTGGTGAACAACCCTTTCAGATGTTAAAAATAATCACTATTGTTGATGGCAGCTGTGAGAAAAGAACTTGGGGTTAAAAGAAAAGTCTCCAATTTCATTTCATCTGGGAAATGCAAGGTAACATGAGTTACAAGGTGTTTGTGGAGCTATATGCTAGCAAGCACATTTTTAATTCTCTTATCTATAAGAAGAGGAGCAGTTAAGACATCTATTTAAGCGCAGATTAAGTTTGAGTTCAGAGACTGTTGGCAAACAAAATGCAGATCAGATGCATTAGAAAGTTCTATCTTGCTGAGTCCACAAGGTATAGTGCTTCTCCTGTCACTCTGGGCAATTTCCTGTGTTAGTTCTGGGAAGCCAGTTCCACACACAAGGTTATCACAGAGAACAGCAGTACCTGCCAGCGCTCTTGCCCGTGTGGCAGAGAGTCTGGTGACACCTTGTCCACCTCACGCTGCGGCATCACACATCGGGGCTATCAGCGCTGAAAATCACCACCATCTATCAACATTATGATATCTAAAGAGTGATCATACTGTAACTGGACAAATCAGGGCTGTGGCCACCTCCCATAACCTAGTGTTTCAGATGTATCATACAGTCTGGAACCACAGGACTGACGGAAAAATGCATGCATCTTCACAAGAGATATGAGATTCAAGCTATGTAGTTTTACATAAATTATTTCTGGAGACAGTTTAAACACAATACCAGGGGGATGTCAGAATCAGCATACAATGGCCCTCACAGCTCCTGTATATGCTCTGTATGTAAAGCAAAATAATAGAATCCCTGCCATCTATGAACTAGTTGCTTTGAGCCACAGGAACAATTCTATGAGGGGAAACTGGAAGGAAACAGATTCAACGTATTGATATTAAGTTTATCAACAAATGCGCATATGTGGATTCTGAATAACTCAAAATGTTTTAAATGTTTTATCATATTTGATTTTATCATATTTGATTATGACATATAGTATTATTTTATATAACACCAAGGAAGGAAAAATACTGCCAATTAAATTACAACCTAACAACTGCTATAAGAGACATCATAATTTCAGAGATGTTAAAATGTGAAAAATTGTGCGCCTCAGAATTTGTGAAATATAGTGACTATTTTAACTAAGAGATTACATGTTTTAAAAGAAAGCTTCACTTTCCTTTCACATATCTCTAAAGAAGATATTTTTGGTTCTGTACAAAAATGCCAGAGATAAAATTTGCCATATTTTCATTAAAATTTTCTCTGTCTTTGAATTCTTGTCAGAGATTAGAGTCTTTACAAAAACTCACAGATAAAATATAGATATCAGCTCAACATAATCTTGATTTATTTAACAAATTATATATTAATTAAAATGTCAACCCTTATGTAGTATCAGGAAAATATAAAACCTGAAAGAGAGAAGCCAGAATACCACACGGTTTTTAAAGACTCAAGGGATGCTGGGGGTCATTTAGCCCAATGCTCCATCTAATACAGACATCTTTCTAAAAGATCTGAAGCAATACCTATTTCTATCATTTAGATTATTTATACTTGAGAGAAAAACATTCCTGAACCTTTTTATCCTAGGAAAAGAAAGGAAATTGGAAGATTTTCTCCCACTCACTTTTGGTACAGGGAAGATCTTGATCTCAGGTTTAACTGAGACAGTCAAATGAATTACTGTAAGAAGAAAGAGTCTGTTGAGAAATACAACACAAAGGAGAGGAGTCAGTGGTCCTCAGAAGGCATGGATTCTAGCTCCACTTTGGCCACTAAGTGGCTGAGACTTTGGAAGTCACCGTTTCTGGGCCTCAGCTCCATTCTCCTATGAAGTAATTAACTGATTTCTAGAATTCTTTTAGGTCTAAATTCCCTGACTTTATGAAACTTGAGATAGAACACCCACTCCTGGTAAAATATAGCACAAAGCACATCAAACTTTGAAACACTCTTGATTTAGATATATAATTTCTGCTAAAATTAGGTATGTTGGCATTAAAAAAAGTCTTAGAAGGTATCTAACATTGTCTCTCTAATTAAGTGGAGCCCATAGGAGGAGGTAAGTCTTGCTATTTTCAACCAGAAGAATTTAAGTATATTATTATATATTTAGAAAAAATAAGAAAACTTTTAGCTATTAGAAGGTGCTTTGCTATACAAAGTTATCAGTGTTTTCTACACACTGTGGGGATAAGACAACAGGAGACAAAGGTGTGGGAAGAGCTTGTAGCCTTTATGCTCTGCCTTGGGGAGGGGAAGGACACCGCATTCAGTAAGTGCTCAAGACGCATAAGCCAATTTCATCTTATTCTGTAGACGTGTATCATTTATCTCAGTTTTTAGACTATCATGTCTTTTTTGTTTAATCTATGAATTGCCTTCTCAAATGTCCTTATATATTTAAGAATATAATTGGTAGGATAGTTTAACTGATAAGGTTGAATTCTAATTGATAATGGCTTAAAATCACTAACATCACAAAATATTCTCAGCTATCCCTTTAAGTAAAAATATATATATCAAAGAAAGCTAAGTAAAAATGTAAAATAAGTGATTCTTCTATTTATCAGAAGTTACTAACATATGGTAAATGAATCTTTAGGAGCTTAAAAAATAATTTTACAAGTTAATACCCTTAAAATCAGTTTCTTTTAAGCAGATAGTCTGCTGTCTAATTATCATCTCATGATATAATTAATGCAGAGTTAAGTGCAGAAAGGTTCTCTGAATAAAGATTTTCTAAAGTTCTGCCAATAGACATTACAGCCCATGTATGTGATTTGGAGGTTCAAAATTTTAATAGATGGAACAGATAATGCTAAAGGATTATATAATAAAACATGACTATAAAGTAATCTATCTGACATCTAAACAAATATTTCAGTATTTGTACATGGGAGGGAATATTATCCTCTTCAAAATAAATATCCATGTTGCTGTTCTAAATATTTCTGACACTTACTTACACATTCAACAAACATTAATGGAATGATTATGACAGGTCAGACAATATGCTAGGTGCTGTGAAAACAAGGGGAAATAAGAGATGGTCACCATGCTCAAAAAGATCACAATCCATTGAGGAAGCCAGTAATCAGACAGAAAATTTGCTAAAAACATGACATTGAAAACCATAAAGGTGGGAGGTGAACTGTGGTACCACAGAGGGTACAGCCATAGGGTCTGTCTGGATGATCAGGAAAGGCTGCTCTTGAGCATGTGACATATAACTCTGGTTGCAAAGGATAAGCAGGCCTTGACTAAGAGAAGCGGGAAGATCAAACAGATGGAAGAGTTATGGCAGGCCTGGCATGTTGGAGGAATGAAAGCCAGACAGTCAATCACGGCAGATTCTTTTGAACATTCCCAGTGATGGGGAATGTTTACCCTTTGAGCAGAGCAAAAATTATTCAGTGACAATGACAGAATAGATGGGTAGTCAGACTGCACAGTATCATTTCTGGTCAAAATGGTAATAGCTTGCATAGGTCTGAAGGCAATTCCAAAGAGGGGCTCAAAATCTCTAGAACAATGAGATCGTCGCTGGAATAAGCTTACAATGTGGCTTTAGCCCTGTTCACTGCTACATCCCTGGCACCTGCTTACTGAAGGAACAAACACTCACCCACAAGAATCGTTTGTGTATAAAAAAAACTGATTCTTTCTCAAGGTGTTTTCCCATCATCATCAGATATAAATCTTGTTTTATAGAATCTCCTTTATAACTACAATTCATTTTTTCTTATTTACTTCTCTTTTTGTTCTCCATAGTTCTTTGAGGACACAGACTCTGTCTTACTCATCTTAGTATCCCTAATACTAAGAATAACAGTAATAAAAATAAGCTGTAGATAGCATTTACTGTGTCAGGAACCATACTAAATTCATGCCACATATTAATTAATTTAATCATTACAAACCATGTCAGGTAGATAGCCCTATCATTCCCATTTAACAGGTGGGAATACTGAGGAATAGACAGGTTCAGTAACTTGCCCAATATCAGATGACTAACAGTGGAAGAGCCGATATTTAAACCCAAGAAACTTGGCTACAGAATTCATGCTCTTAACTGATATGCAATACTGCCTAGCACAGTACCTGGCATATAGAAGATAGCCATTAGATATTTATTGAATGAATTCTCTCTTTGTAAGTTAGTACTACCATGAAAAGAACATTTCTCCCCACTTAGCAATGAAAATTTCCACTCCACGGAGGCCAGGTTTGCTGAAAGTCATTTTTGTTATTGTCCCTAATATTCACACACACATTGAGCCACACTCTTAAGCCACTAGTATAGTATATAAAACCAAGGTTCAGCAATTGTCATAAAAACATGTTTAAATACCTTCTAGTTCACCAATTTTTTTGGCAAATACTTTCAGTTGTTTTTTCAGTTTCCGGACAGTCTTATCTTGTTTTTCGAGTTGTTCCATCAAATCCTAAAGATCAAAATGAGAAATATAACAAAAAGATCAAAATAAGCCATCTAAAATGCAGAGAAGGGAAGCAGACATAAAGTTACAGAAACAGTACTTAGCTTTACATAAAAAGTTAGTTTTACATAAAAGCTCCATAAAAGCTCATTGGTGGAGCCCCACCTGGCTAAAACCAGGAGGCGATAGGAAAGGCAGCTATAATAAAGCAAATGTTAAAATACACAGTGCAATAACTCCTTACAGCGTGATGGACAGCAGGCTCACTGTGGGGCGAGTAGACTCCAGTAGACTCCGTGGGGGCAAAACAATTAAATGCTCATGAAACGTACTGCTATCTCAGTAGAAAGTTTTTCATTTAAAGGGGGAATAAGCAAGGTAGATTTTGATGAATGCACAGTTTTGTGTGAAGTTTTAAGGATGGTTGAACTTAGGGGCTTTTAACTGACACCTAATCACTGCAGATGGTGACTGCAGCCATGAAATTAAAAGACGCTTACTCCTTGGAAGGAAAGTTATGACCAACCTAGATAGCATATTATAAAGAAGAGACATTACTTTGCCAACAAAGGTCTGTCTGGTCAAGGCTATTGTTTTTCCAGTGGTCATGTATGGATTTGAGAGTTGGACTATGAAGAAAGCTGAGCGCTGAAGAATTGATGCTTTTGAACTGTGGTGTTGGAGAAGACTCTTGAGAGTCCCTTGGACTGCAAGGAGATCCAACCAGTCCATCTTAAAGGAGATCAGTGCTGGGTGTTCATTGGAAGGACTGATGCTGAAGCTGAAACTCCAGTACTTTGGCCACCTCATGCAAAGAGTTGACTCATTGGAAAAGACCCTGATGCTGGGAGGGATTGGGGGCAGGAGGAGAAGGGGACGACAGAGGATGAGATGGTTGGATGGCATCACTGACTCGATGGGCATGAATTTGAGTAAACTCCGGGAGTTGGTGATGGACAGGGAGGCCTGGCGTGCTGCGATTCATGGGGTTGCAAAGAGTTGGACACGACTGAGCGACTGAACTAACTGACTGAAGTGTGTGAAGCACTGTCTCTATGAGTTCCACCCTTTGGAGAGGTTAAAACTAGTCCTGTAACTTAAAAAAAGTTAAGAGGTTTCGGGAATTAAAAGGTAAGTTAAAAAATAACCACAAAGAACAGTATAGAGTAGTTGATAGACTAAGTGGCAGTTAGATAACACACCCATAGAAATCTCTAACACACCCATAGAAATCTCTAACACACCCATAGAGATTATATTATCTAATATAATAATATAATTTATAATTGCAAAATATAATTTTGCTTATAGGGAAAAAAGGGGATAATTCTATATGATTTGTGCAAAAAGAGAAAACAAAAGCAGTACATTCACAAGTAGGGTTTAAAAAAAAAAGGTGTGATACGTGGCTTCCTAATCAAGAATTCTTTCAAATGACAGACAGAGTCAAACGATCAACAATTAAGAAGAAAAGTGGGCAACAGCAAACCAGGAGCTTCAAGCGGAAATAAAGCAATGATTTAAGAGGTTTGTGGTTGTTATTCAGGTTGTGGATTTTAAAAGGTGTTTATAAATACAAGTATTCATTCTTTTCCCAATTTAGACAGGGCTGGTTTTTAGATATTAGACCAATGATTCAAAAGGAACAGTTGTTAACATTTCAAAGTGTTTAGTTGTGCTTCTTGGATTTTTACTTTACCTTTCAAATCATATTTTGCTTCCATCACACTGTAAGCCTAGTGTTAATAACAAACCAAAGGTGACAATGGACGCAGGACACTGACAGAGGCGACATCACTGGCTAAAAGACAGCTGTGGGGAGAAACAGGTTTTGTGAAAGTTTCTGAAGAGACCTCCCAGGAAGGGCAGGCAGAGTGCTCTTCGCTTATAGAGGGCTAGAAACAGTGAGGAAGATGACAGAGAAGCACTCTTTTACATACAATCATCCGTTTGTAAAGTGAAATCCGATATGATTGATACTTCTTAGGGTCATCTGCATATAATTCCTCAAAATACTGAAAAAACAGGCACAATGGACATTCGTTTTTCTCTGTGTCTTTGAGGGGAATGCTACCTCTCAGCAAAATCAATTTTAAAATATTTTAAAACACAGATAAGGAATCTATATATATAGACACAAAAGGCTCTGATTTGACATCTGTCATTGCCCTCTAATTTTTCTAGTACAGGTGATTCTATATCCACAAATACATCTTCACATGCTCAGAGGAAACAGGCGATGTTAGCAGGTAAACAGCTGTGGTCCATATTCCCTAGACAAGGCTGGTATCTCACTCCTCAGACCTGCTCCTAGGCTGCTGCACTTTCTCTGCTGCCAGCAGCAGCAGCAAGAGTGGGGAAGGCAATTCAAACACAAGTGAGAACACGGGCAAAGTTGGAGCTCTTGTTTGATGTTGGAAAGACTGGGCAGAAGCTGTGTGCCTTCCTTCTCTGAAGGGCAGCTTGGGGCAACCTGTGAAGTTTGCTCACTAGAGGAGGCAGAATAGTCATCTCTGTGTTTGTGTTTGTGGGGTAGGTGGGTGGGAAGGGTTTTTAGGGTAGAGTTTCGAAGAACACAAAGCCTAGGCCCACCGGTACTTTAATATTCTGCCCAAGTGCTTCCTACAGAAATGCAAAACTAAGACACTCTAATGACAGCGAAAAACTGCATCATCCCCTCTAAGTCTGAATCCATTCTCCTGAATTAGCAATCAGTGAGGCAGGAGAAGCCTATGAACCTACAGAGCTTTCCTAAAATACAAACTAGGTTTCACCAGTTTAGAATATGGAAGGGATTGATTTATTTTTGTATCAGTTATACAAAATCAAAAAGAAAAGTAATAATGCACACAAGATTGCAAGGGAAATGCTTAACCAACTTAGCAAAACAACTCTGAGAATCTACCACCCAGAAGCATCTTTATTTCATGGTTTCACCTTGTATTTTAAGATAATGATTTAAAAGCACAGAATTTATATGCTAATTAATCATTATTATGTTATTGAGTAATTTATCAATTCTTAAGCACTGAAGCACTGTTAGTTTAAACAACAATATACTTGTGAGTAATAAAATGACATCTTGAAATAGTTCATGATTCAGATCTTCCCCCACAAATCAGTGATATTTCAGGCACTTTGGAAAGAGTCTAGACTTTAAGTCCCTCACCCATCTCTCCCATTCCCATAGTCTCACCAGCATGCTGTCCTCAGAAGGAAGGACAGACTGGGAAAAGAATACCTTTGGGTTTTGCTTTCAACTAATATAAAAGATGGTTGAACAGGTGACACTAGAAAACTATCTGTAATGCAAATGATCACTAATGGATAATTCAGGTTGTTAAATCTTCAGAGAAAATCCAAACTATTTTATTACAAGTTATTAAAATTCTGAATTAAAGAAACAATTACCATTAGGCCTAAACAGCTTTTCTAAAAACCAGCCCGACACTTCAGTATAGATTTTATATAGAAATGTTCCCTGGTCAGGGAACTGAGACCCTGTAAGCTGTGTGGCAAAGCCCCACCACCACCCACCAAAAGAAAAAGAAAAAAAAAGGAAATATAACTTTTCAACGACTTTTAATTTAATAAATATGTTTATCAAACCTAAGTAGAAATCTGTAATAAAAGTTATTTTGTGACTGAGAAAGAAATATTTTGGAAAATATTTTCTATAAAAGAAAGAAGGACAACTTTGTGCCATCACTCAGAATCTATCTGGCAAGGGAAAAAAAATCTCTCCACTCACTGTCTGAATTCTATTAAAAAGAATCAAGAATGCAGAAACTTGAATCCTGATGTTTCTCCTTGATCCTGGAGTTCCAACCAAGGTCAACCTACAGACCTCTTTGGTTCTGCCATCTGCGCCCTGACTAACTCTAACCCTGCTGTCTGCCTGAGAAGGGGCTGGGAGGGCCTCAGTGGTGCCTGGGGACCAAAGGTTGTGACAACCACGCAGCCTCCTGGATGGCAAAGACTGCAGCTGCAGCGGAGGAAGCGGAGTTCTCAAGGATATCGAGACCCCAGCACACAGTGGGCCAGTATCTTCCACACCCTCCAAGTGAGGGCTGAGGGGCTGAGAGGTGCCCGAGCCTTCTGTGACAGACCACCTGAGCACACACCTTTTTCACTTTTACCAACATAGTTGTATTTTCCTTACTGTGTCTGGGCTAGAGAAAGAGGGTCACAAGAGTGGGGCAGTGAACGGCATCTTTCCCAGCCAGGAAGGAGGTTTTGCTCCAAAAGCATGGGGGGCTGCTCTGCTGTCCTTACCAGGTTCTCATTGGTGAGCCGAGTGATCTCGTGCTGCAGGCTGGCCTCAATGCGGGCCTCTGGGGGCAGCTGTAGGTTCTGGGCCAGCAGCTGCTGCTGCCGGTTGTTCTCCTCCTTCAGGCTCTGGATTTCCCCGCGGAGAGCTTCAGCCTCGTTCTCATGGCTCCTCTTCTGAGACTGCAGCTGGGACTCCAGGAGCCTGCGGAGAAGCCACACAGGGAGGAAAGGGAGGTACATCTGAGTCCCTACCTGGTGGATGTGAGGCTTTGCGCTCACTTGCAAAGGCAGAAAAATGGGAACTCTGTAGTGTCTGTGTAGCTTCTGGCTTGATTAGAGTCTAGAAACTCAGATGGAGCCAGAAACAAAATGAATGCACTCACATATCTGTCTTTCTGAATTGAGGACCCTGCTACAAATACAAAGTTCTCAGAGGCCCTGAAAAACAGCAGAATTTTACTCCTTTGAAAGCTTCATAGGAAATTATGACTAAAACAATTAAAAGACTAAAACAACTTAACCCGGCTTACTACATTTGCAGTAACATTAATTTAAAGTAGCACTTAAGTTGGCAAAATTAGTATTACTATAATGCCTTTGCCACAAAACAATCACTGTGGAGGGCAAGATTACAAATGCCCACTTTAATTAAATCTGCCTTGAAGACCTGCAGCATTACTAATTCCAGGCAGGGGGTTGTGACCAGGGTCCCACTTTTACTTTTATCTCTGAAGGGAAGAAAGACTAGAGTGCTATTCTGAAATACATACAGATTTACCCAAATGCAGACAGAGTTCTGAAATTTTGTTTATATTTTAACTTTGTCATCTTCTTTTCCCCTATAACCTTCCTTATCAGTAAGAGAATCCTAACAAGATATGGTTTTGGAAGATCACTATTAGTGGGACCAACAGAGTAGTTCTTGAGCTTCCCTGAGCAAACATACAGGTCAGCTGTGCCATGGACTAGGGCCCTGGCCAGAGAATACCAGAGCCAACTGGCAACCTCCCTCTACCAGGCACCCCCATTCTACATTCACTCCCTTTCCAAAGACAAGACAAAGTTATAGATAGGAACTAACTAACAGGAAGAAAGAAAAGCTGTTTTTATTCCAATCCCCTTGGTTAGCAAATGCTGGGCAAAACTTACTGATACTATTATAAGCAAAGAGTAAACAACAGACTAAAAATATTTTGGGGATTATGAAATTTGCAAAGAATCTGAACCAATAACACCACAAAGTTAATGACAACAGTGTGTGATAAGAAAAAAGCAGAATAAGTAGAAGCTCCTTGAACAAAAGTCTATTAAGTAGTTTAAAAATTAATCACTAAAACAGTATTTTTAAGACATAAAAACAGTATTTTTAGGACCAAAAAAACCCAGTATTTTCAAGACTTTAAGAAACAAGTATCTTTAGAGGAGATGAGTGTCTATGTTAGAAAGGTTCTGTGGTTTCAATTTTATTTGCTTTCTCCTAAACATGTTTAACATGATGAGTTTGGGTAATTATTTTGAACTATAGCTGTACAGGAAATCCTTCTGATTTGCTGTTTCACAAATCTGAATTTGACAATAACCACACTGAATGCCAAGTCATGTACTTAATACTGCTGTTAGGCAGCATGATGATATTATATGAGAATGTAGCTATATTGCCCAGGCTCAGATATCCTTTGAATTGGTCATGATTCCAAACAAGAAACCACTAAGTAATATGTATTAATCTTTCCTACAGTTGTTTGGGCTCTAGTTGAGAGGTTTGGGTTTTCTTCCACTCTTAGTGAGATATTCACAAATTTTAGTGTCTGAAATCTACCCAGGAAGACAGTGTATAAGAAATACAGAAGTTAAAGTCAGGAGGCCACTGTTAGTAAGAAAAACAACAAATTAATAACATTCCATTTTGAGGAGACAAGTATAACCTGTTGGCTTGTTTTAACCCTTCATAAACCAGCAACAGCTCTCCATCCTCATTCAACTCATGGCAATCCATAGCAGATGATCTTCCATGCAAAAGGAACAACAATGCAAAACACAAAGGGATACAGGGCGGTAATGAGATGGCGATGGTCAACAGTAGCACATGGTATTTCAACATGTTATTAAGTCACTAGGACTGTCTTTATTAATTACAGATGACTTTAAGACATTACCACAGAAATTATTTTTGGTTAATATTTTTTTAAAAAATGAGTAATATGTAACATCACACGTAAAGGTGGACAATTTAAAACAAAATAATCAAGGATCCAGAGCTACGTTTCCTGCAAAGTAATAAATGACTCAGGAGGTGAGAAAGACGTTCTGTTTCTAACATTTTGTTCAGCTAGCAGAGTGATCTTATGTCACACATTATGTTAGAGACTAGCCACAAGAGTCATACACATATAGAATGAAAATTTAAGCTACTGTCTTCCTGTGGCGATCTTCATAATTCACTTCAAAATGAAGTTTTAAGTCTTCTGGGTAGGAATTTGTTTTAGCTTGATAAAATCTAGTTTTGTATTTTTAAAAATTGCTTTTAAAAGTTCTTATAGGAGTAACATAAATATGTCCAAAGTTCCCAGCTTTTATGATACAATTAAAAAAAATTTTGTGTCAAAAATTAATTTTAAGACCTGGGAAAATTGCTTTTATATTATTAAAGTCACACATTTTATTAAAAATATGTATAATTAACAAATAAAAATGATGAAACTGATTAGAGGTTTTTTCTACAAGTACATAAAAATGATATTTTGAGTGTTTGCCAAGTATCAGACACTGTTTTACATCCTTCCACAGGCATTATTTCATTTAGTTCTCCTAGCAACAATGTATATCATTTGCCATATTGCAGAAGAAGACACCAAGGTTTAGAAGTTAGATACTTGGCAGGTACTATCTGACTACAGAGCCCAGGATCCTACTCCTCTCCCTAGACTTTTGTTGTTGACATCATGTTTACATAAAACGAATTTCATAGATTGCTCTTCCACTTTCCATTTACCATCTCTCCCTGGAGAGTTGGTCTATTTGCACGGTCTCGATTGTATTATTACATGCCGATGACTTTAATATTTACATCTCAGCCCACAGGTCTCTCCTGTTCCAATCTACATTTTCAATCGCCAAATGAAGTTCTCTTCTTGGATGTCTTCCTACTTTCTTAAATATTTGTAAATCTACTGATAATTTCCTGTAGTTCCCCAAATCCCAGACCCAGGGTCGTGAAATGGAATCACTATATCCAACCACGTATCCACCACAGATGCTGTGGAGTTGCCCTTCATGATCCCCCACCCCTGACCACACGTCCAGTAAACTGCAAGGCTGCTCACCTCATCTTCTTAAGTATCTTTCTAAGTGTCTCACTTCTTTCAATCCCAATGGCTACCAACTAAGCCAAAGTCACTATAATCAGTCATTCAATTATGGGAATAACCTCTTAACTGGTCTTTCTGGTTTTAATCTTGTTCCACTACAGTCTATGCTCTAACATAAAAGCCAGGGCTAGCTTTCCAATCTCAACATACCATTCTCCTACTAAAAATCTTTCAACAGCTTCCACTGTCACTGGAGGGAAGTCCAAATTCTCTCGGCTATCTCCCCAACACTCTATAAACTCTGTGAGGGGAAGCACTGCATTTACCTTGCTTAATGCTTAATCCTTGCTTAATGCTCTATTGCCCAGTATTTGGCACATGGTTTGGGATGAAACGGGCATACAATATATATCTGGTGACTGAATAGCTGAGTGGATGGATGAACAAGTTAATATAGCTCTTCTTACACTAACACATTCTCAGCTATAAGGTATGCTTACAACTTACATTCATAAATTAAAATTTAAGTTTAACCAAATACTTTTATAAGCATTCTCTACTCTGTCCATAAAAGAAGGTAGTAAATACCTTATATCTTGTATGGCAGTATTCTTTAGTCTGTGAAGTATTTCTGTATACCAATTCTGATATTATGCATCAGGAGCTCTAGATGTACACTGATAATCTCTGTTATCATCACTGGCCAAGTTCTTTTAAGTACGTAGTCTTTTAAGTTCAGAGTTTAATAGCATGAAGGCTTTTTGGGAAGCAGGAGTGGCAGAAAAGCCGAGGAATTTCAGAAATGAGCAGTGATAATCTTATCTACAGGGAAAGCTTTGGAGAAAGTTCAGTCATTTAGTGACTGTGCAAATCTGCACTCTCAGCCCACCCAAGGCTCTTAAGACTGAGCTAAGTGCCATCCACAACTTCATTCATGTTTAGAGTAAATGAGATAAAAACCAGAGTTAGGATTTTCTTAGAACACCTTAGGAAACGTGACAAAAACTTGGTCTCAAATATCAAGGTCCCATCCTGGGAAGTCATGGTACCCTTCGAGAATTATATGGCCAACATGGATGTGATTCAGCTACTTCATCACTTCTCTTTACATTTCAATTTACATTAAATTTCAATTATTGAAAGCTGCAGCTGCCCCTACAAACTTCTCACAAATAACCATCCTGAATAACAAATGGAAGTGACTACCCAAGATAGTCCAAGCTATAGAGTAAGTAATTGATTTTCTTTCTCAATGCTAAGGCTCTAAAAACACAGAAATATACTCCCTTGATGTAAAGAACATTTTCCTTTCAATTTCTTACCAGTAATGCTACTGTCTTATAAATGAGATTTTAACTGGGAATATATTGGAAACTTTGGATCTGTTTTGAAGGTCAGCTGATGTCTAACAAAACAATGCACAAACACTCGTACTCACTGTACAAGAGGCTAGCTTGAAGACTAAAGATCAACTTGATTAAACCAAAATGAATAAAGATCAACTTACCTGTTGGTTTCTTTCAAACCAATATATGCTTGTGCTATTTCGCCTTTATCTTTCATTTTTTGTACATCTTCTAAAAGTATTGTGGAATCTGTCATTGTGTTCTAAAGGGGAAAAGACATTTCCACATTAAGTGTTAACACAAAAGCTTTGGACCACATGTAACATTTTTCTTTCTAACACAATAGGGGGTTTATGTGTTCCACAACACACCTGCCCTACCAGAGCATCTGCCCTAGCCCCAGGGTGACTACAGAGAGTGGCACAGAGGCAGTTAAGAGAACCAGGCACCTCCAGTCCCTCTCTTGAGAATCCCTAACACTCTACTACAAAGATGGTGCGATTCCAGAGTAAACAAAATCATTGATGGGCCATGTGTGTTTTATGCTGTGTGAAATACATACATAAATATCAGTGTTCTTGCCTGGTTACTATTCTAATGCTGTATATGCACTTTTAAATATATTTATTTCTATCTAACTATCTATCTATCCATCCACTATATATAGCTCTAAAACAATAACCAGGCAAGAACACCAAGAAAGTAGTCAATGGAATGTACAAAGCTGTTCTTTCTTCTACTTCTGGACTGATTATAACAAAACAAACACCCTAAGAAATATGAAAAGTTTGACACAAAACTCATTTTTCCGTTAAAAACTCAGTAGAAAAAAAGTGGTGCTTAGATTATATGTTTCAGCAAAACTAAAGTTTTCTCTCACATCTTTAGATATATATAAATGGGAAGGATATAGCTCCTTGGAAATATCTACCATGTGCTGTTATTCGATGTTTTTTACTCTGTTACGGTATAGGAATAGTATATAAGCTTTTGAAATAAACATCTGGCAGGTCAGAATAACTAATGATTTTGTATAGAAAGGACTTTTCTGCTAACATTTTTACTTCCTTTTTTTTTCTTTTTTTGTCTAATCTGCTTGACAACCAATATAATTTCAAAATTTTGCTTCTACTCAGTTGCTCTCTATCCCTCCTAAACCAGGGCAAAAACAGACAATAAAAACAACTGTTCTAATAGTCTCTAAAGCCTAACACCCTTTAGAATCCATGGGCCCACTCTATTTGTCTAAATAGTGTATGCCTAATCCTTTAGTCAATGCTTGCTCTAAATCCAGGTCTCACAGTACAGTACAGTGGAGATAATAGAATACACTTCAAATATTGTGATCTTAGAGACCAAGGTAACTTTAATGCCAACAAGAGGCCCATAAATACTTGCTTTTGAATTCCACTATTTATTTAAAAAAAAAAATCCCACTTATATGCTAATGCTGTCCTTTTGTGAGTTTACAAATTCATACTTAAAATATGATAAAAGCTATAAAGAATTTATATTCTACTGAATTTTAAAAATCTTTCATATAAACACTACATATAGCATTTAAAAAGCATTTAAGCTATGTTTTATAAATATTTTACTATACATTTGATAGAAAATTTCTTTTTTTCTCTTTTATTAAGGCAGAAAATCTTTCTATTCTTAAAAAGCCTTACTCAGATTTTTTTTTTAAATTGGCTGTGCTGCATGACTTGTGGGATCTTAGTTGCGCAACCATGGATTGACCCTGTGCCCCCCTGAAGTGGAAGCATGGAGTCCTAACCACTAGACTGCCAGGGAATTCCCCACACTCAGAATTTTACTTTTAAGTAATAACTCAAAGAACCAGTTTCTATATGAAATAATGCTACATGTATTCTCTGACATCTGAGAATCCATATGATGTGGTTTTGAACTTTTAGTAAATTGATCTAGTATAAGTTGATCTAGTGAGCCAGTCCAAAGGAAAGATGGTATAAAGTAGCCAGTCCTTCCCTCCTCTGGTCTACCTTAGCTAAGAAACAGGTAAGTATGGAATTAGAACACCAGCTCTAGGAAGTTCCTTACTCACTGCTCAATAAGTTTCTGCCAAAACAGGAACCAGAAGTTCTGAAAGCGTTGCGCCATGTAGGAAAATCCCACCCTTCCCAAGAATGGGGTGCTCAGCTCCTCAGGCTCCTCCTCACCCTTGGCTAACAAACCCACAGATGGTAGAAATGAGAGCTTGTGTTTCTTAGTTAAGGGTTTTCCTCCCTGGTTGTGGAGGCCCACTATTACTACCACTGAGGGTCACAGAGCTGACTCTGAGTTCAAAAGTCATGGAGGCCTCTCTGTGATCTGGACAGGAACCTATGACATCCATAATTTTACCACTGACTTCTCAAATAGGAAGAGGTCAAACAGGAAATTAATTTGTAAATACCAAAGTAGATTTGGTGGCCAGAAAGGATCAACTGCATATATTGGGGGATATTTGCAAACTAAAAATTAGGATTAAATAGAAATATTTGCTAGACAATTAAAGAATTAGAATTACCTTGTCATCCTGAAAAATCACAAGTCAGCAAGCACGAAAAACAAATGGAAAAAACAACAAACTCTTAGTTCCATGAATAAATTCCATCAATGAGTCCCCACCAAAAGAGAAAAAAGCTAACTGTGAAAACAACCATGAATGGTTTCTCCTAAAACTAACTCTGTATGTAAATTAGTATCCATGGAACTGGCATGTGGTGGACATTCATACATATTTATGGAATGGCAACTCTTAATTCTCAGTTGAAATTCTTTTTGAGTTGTTTTGATTTTTCTAATGGTACAGTATTTGTGAGGATGCGAGAAAACAAGCCTCCTGCTCATGTACTGGGGTGAAATTCTTATCTTAGTTTTGTGAGAGTTTCAGTAATGCCTTGACAGGAGGTCATTCATTAGTCCAAGTGAAGCCTCCCAGAATACTTGCAGAGATAGAGCAGGTAAACTAGCTGTGGCTGGGCTTTATCATCACCTGGCTCATGGGGTGTCACTGCCTGCAAAGGAGTTGTGAAATGTCTCTTGACTAGAAACGGAGTGGGACAAACAGCCCTGGGATTGAAAGGTCTCAGTCAGTGTCCTGTGCATTTCTCCTAAGAGAGAACAAGCTGATGCTCTGTGTGGGCTGAGAACCTGGACAGCAGGGACCTTGGTTAGGGCCATCCCAACAGGGCCTGGAGAGAAGTCATCACATGGAATATGTGAGGCAGGTAGGTGAGAGTGTGTGATACCAGAACGATACCAGAACTACATGCTCTTGTGAGCGGAGCTGCTTTTATGTTCCTTGGTTCATTTTTCTTTCCATTAACTTTTACTAAAGTTTCTGGTTATTATAGAATATCAGTTTGTCATAGGAAACCAGACAAAGGGATCCTCATTTTGGACTCTACTCCAACTAGCATACAGAGGCAGGCTTATTTCTCAGAGGCTCAGTCCCCTGTGTGAGTTGTCGTTAATCAAGTATGTCATGTGCCAGGTCTGGTATCTTAACCACATGTAGAACTACCATTTCTAAAAGAAGTGCTCTTGAACCTTCCAGGATCCCATTCATTATATGCTATAGACTTTTAAAAATTGAATTATATTGAGATACAATATTATATTAGTTTCATTTATGCAACAAAGTGAGTAGATATTTTTTTTGGTTTTTTTTGTGAGTAGATATTTTTATACATTACAAAATGATCATGATCATTAAAATGTCTAATTACAATCTGTCACCAGAGTTATTACAGTATTATTGACTATATTCCCTATGCTATAAATAACAACCCTATGACTTATTTATAATTGGAAGTTTGTACCTCTTAATTGCCTTCACCTATTTTACCCAACACCCTACATGCCTCCTACCCTGCAATCACTAGTTTGTTCTATGAATCTGCTTCTGTTTTTAGATTTCACGTGTAAGTGATATTGTATGGCATATACTGGTCTCTGTCTGACTTATAGTCATTTTTCACGTGGCATGTCATGCAGCTGGGTTACTTGTGATTGCCTAATTCTTGGTAACAATTTACTGCATGAACACGGGCAAGGAGGAACACAGACTGGGTTTTATGATGATTACTCAAATTCTTTCTGGTATTAAATGACAAAAAGTCCACTTCTCACCAACACACAGCAGTGTTGAATCTGAAGTTACCTGAGGGCAGGGAAGGACTTCAAAGAACCATCTATATTCTCCATCCTAGGTCCCTTCTGTGGAATCACTAAATACGGCTCTTTCCATCTGGGCCCACTCCCACATTAAACAGAATTCCCTGAGGTGAGCAGAAATCATCTCCATGTCGCTTCTCTTCGTTGATCTCATGTATAATCTTTACATGTTATCTTCCCAGTTAAACAGACTATTTTCAACAAATAATTTAAAATTGTATTTAATGGCTTCCCACAGCAAGGTAATTTACGGATTTTTGTACTTAACAGAATTGTATTTCTGATCAAAATTTATTGTGGTCAGACTACTATAAAAATATTCATTTTAAAAGCCCTTTGTTAATGAGTGAGAGGTGAAACTTTGAGAAGCAGTTGGGATTTCACTTGCTTCTTGCTCAGTCTAATTGGTGTTTGCAACAGTTTTTAAACAATGTTGAGTTCCTTTTTTTTCAAATGATGATATCCTCAATTAGACTAAATATACTTATGTTTCCTCCACATAAATTGGAGGGAAAGAACAGGAAGAGGCCAGTCCCCAACACCCACCTCCACCACTTGCTCATGCTCACCTTGGGTTGGATGGCTTCCTTCTGGCTCACCAGCTGAGACCTCAGGATGAGGACTTCCTCCTTGCGGACATCAAGCTCCTCACTCACAGAGGTCAGCTGCTCCATGAGGACACGGTAGGCTGGCGCACCTGGGGCAGTCACCTCAGGGGCACTTTTCTCACTGAGGGCCTTTCGTAACTCATTTAGCTCATTTTTCAGTTTTTTGTTTTCTGATTCTAGTTCTTGACGCTGTAGGACGAGACAAAAAATGGCTCATCACCATCTTCCTCAGCTTTACATAGGATTACTTACCTTTCTTTCCCCAGGAGAGCAGAAGAATTCTGCTGGAAAAGATCACCAGAGCCACCCTAGGGAATGGCTCCCCTGGGAACTCAGCTCTGCAAATTCAGAAAGTCAACATCAAGTGGAACTGAGCAAGGTAAATGATAGTTTGCTTCGTCAACCCAGGTTTCAGAATCAAATTTGTTCCAGGTCTGCCCAGGGTGTGTTCACAGGCCTGAAGAGAATGCTGAGTCCTTACGTATGAGCTTGGATAAGTACTAAGAAGCTCAGGTTTTCTTTATGTGTAAATATAAGTGAAAGTATGAGGGTCCAACTGTCAGGTTACTTCTAATGAATGGATCAGATGAGCAGAGCCCTGAAATGTTGAGTAGCATCCTCTTGTCTCCTTTGTAAAGAGGACGAAACAAACCACTGAAATTTTAGGCTTCTAATTTCTAATTAAGAAATTATATGACATTTAAGCTAATAAAATTCTCTATAGTGTTTCAATAACAACACACAGTATATTTTTGAAACTTCTTTCCTGTGTGACAATCTTGTGAAGGTGCTGGCAGAAACCTTGAGAAGTGGAAGGATAGGATGGGCCACCTCCTCCTTCAGACATCCAGATGGACACACACATCCTTCCCCACCTCCACACTGTCACATACCACCAGCCATCCTCATGTCACCAGTTAGCATGGCCCTTGGCACGCTCTGCTCAAACAATGGCAACAGGAACTCAGAATAGAGTTCTGATGCTAAACTCTGTTTACTGACACTAAAGTACAAAGGTCATAGGATATTGGGTGGGAAACAGTGAAGCAGACAGGCATTAAAAGTACCATGCTGATTTATTTAGCAATATGGTGCTAAGATTTTATGATAATGAAAGTGAGACCCTTCCATATGAACATAAAACACTTTATTGTTTCTTCCAGAGAAGCAATCTTAGGTTTGTAGCACCAAATTAGACCTTTCAACATATCATACTAAGACTATCTGAAGTCCTTTTTTTTTTTCCTGGTTTAAGAATTTGTAACTTTTTCTTTCACGGATTAGTTCATTCTTATGTGTAAATGAATGCTCCTTCCTATCCCCAGTATCCCACCAAAGTAATAGATTCATATTTCTGTTTCTGCAACAGAAAACATATGAATGTCTCTACTTCAACACCTAAGCTCCGAAGCCATCTTTCCCAAACTTTAACATGCATCAGAATCACCTAGAGGGTGGAGGGCTTTAGATTTGATGTGAGGCCCACAGATTCGCTTTTCCATCAAGTTTCCAGGTGATGTTGACGCAGATGGCCCAGGGACCCCATTTTGAGAAACACTGCGCTAACACCTCGGAACTTTGTGATCCGGGCTTCATTTTTAACATACTACAGAGAATGTCTCTCTCTGTCCATTTTTTTTGTGAAAGGCAGGCAGAAGCAGAAAATCTAGGGATCAGATTCCTATCCCTGTTCCTTTCACCTGTCCCATCCCATCCCATCTGATTCCTGTCTTGCATAATCCATATCATGATTTGGTTTTCTAGGCAAAGAGTATAAAAGACAAAGGAGAATAATAGAGATGACCTTTTGCTACCACCCTTTTCTTTTTCCACAAACACAAAAATGTACTACCCTAATAGTACTTTCACTGGGGGAGCAAAATATTTAATTATGTTATAATTTAGAAAGGGTAAAAAAGGTCCTGCGATGAATTTAAAAAGTAAATGTCATATTTTGGGTGTGAAAATTAGTTTTCAAACAAGTTGTGGTGTGAAACTAGCATGTTTCCTATTGTTTGGCGATCTGGATTCAAGATCAGACTTTACCAACTGATAGTAAATCTCTTCACTGTTCTAAGGCCTCAGTTAATTGATCTTATAAAGGAAATAAAAAATTAATCTCAGAAGTGTGACAGTGACTAAACAAGATAAGGTAAAGGAAAAACATTTCAAATTGTAAGGCAAATACAAGGTATTACCAGTCAAGTGTTTAGAATCACTCTTACTGTCTTCAGGGGAAGGAGCTGAACCAGGCATTGTGGGTTTGGGCGGGTAGAGGCCAGGCACTCTCTACACCAAGGTGCCATACAGCCTGGGGAGGAGGCGCCTGTCAGCGGCTCTGGACTGTGGGGAGTAGCAGTCCACACAGAACAGGGGCCTCTTAATGTGCATAGATTACATTCTAAATCACAGTATTAGGAAATAACTTATCAGGACTAGACTTGCATAATATTACTAAAAACAAAAAAAAATTTCATGATTGCTTAGAGAGACCTCAGGAGTTCTCAAGTATATGTAAATGCCCACTGTTAAATATTTTGTGGCTTTTCTAATTTTTAGTTTTGTTTGGTTATAATTATGAACCTTATTGCAATTTTCCAGCTATTTTAAACCATAATTTTCAAAAAGCAGAAAGAAAGTTTAAAAACTGGCATAATCAGAAAACATCTGAGAATAATAAATTTAAGGCTAATAAATTAATTAATAACCTAGGAAACTTCTGGAGCTGGGAGTGACTTGACAGCTGACAATCTGATAGCTCAGACTTCTAGGGGCTCAAAATTTTGATTCTGGAAAGCAAAGGAAGGAGCCAGGTGGTGCACAGCCAGCTCTGAATCAAGCAATGGGACATTTTCCCCCTCTGGGCTTCATCTCTGTGTTACCCAAGATACTCTGTATTTTAGGAAATAATGTTCCTAACCAGTGACTTTTCCTGTGTTCACGTGCTCTAGAACACACAATGGCAGCTTATTTCCATCTAGTGAGACTTTGCCTTGAACCACTGAGAAGATACATTTCCCCACCTCCATCCCCTTCCCTCCAACTGTTCTTTAAAATATGCTGGAATATGTTTCTTCTCTGTAAACAAATATCTGTCTTTCTCTACAAACACATAGTTTCAGTGGGATTTGATGGTTAGAGCATGGCATTTGGAGTCAGAGACACCAACATTCAAAGTCCGCTCCTGTCAGTTTCCAGCGGGGTTATCTTAGGAAGTTACTTATACTTCTTAGTGTTGATTTCTTCATCTATAAAATGGGAATTAAAATGCTTACTTGCAGGATTGTTGTTAAAAATTAAGGCTGATGTATAAAGTGCCTGTATTTTAAAATGATGAAGATAATGACAGCAGCCAACATTTGTTGTGTCTTTACTATGTGCTGGGCACTATTCCACACAGTTTACATGAATTACTTCATATAATCCTCATGAAAGTCCTATAAGATAAATATTATCATTATTCCCACTGTATAGATGGGAAAACTGAGGCACAGAAAGGATTATTTGCATACAGCCATATAGTGGTGGATCTAGCATTTGAACCCAGGCAGTCTGACACCAGGGTCCATGTCCTTTACTACTTTCTACAGCCTCCAAAGGCAGCTACTGCTTAGGCTGAAATCTAGCTTATATGAAAGAGAATTTTAAAAAGGTAACAATGCAAGGCTATAAATAATGCCTGAAAAGAGCTTAAGCTAGGGCTTCAGGTACCATTAAGGATGTTTTCTGAGAGAAAGAGGCTCTGAATGGGTTTCTTGCCAAAACAAGATATTCAAAGTCTGGACCAGACTCTTCCCATTACCTTGAGTGACTCATATTCCAGTTCTGCACCTCTGATCTGTGGTCTTTCTTCTTCCTAGGGAAAAACATAAAGTTAAGAACTTTATAAATAAGTAGTTATATTTTAATTGTTAATTTTCAATCTTAGAATATTACCTAGCTCTGCAGAAAACAGTAAGGAGAGTTCAGCCCTCACTACTTGAAGGAAATCCTACTTGATTAAAGTATTTCTGGCCTGAGTTCCCATTAAAGAAGAGACCACAGAACCCAGTTTGCCATGGCCCTAGGGTGGGAGAGCACTGCTCACCTTTGCCTTGCTGCGGAGCACCTGCTCCTCCTTGCGGTCCAGCTCATCCTGCATCACCTGCTTCTCCTGCTCCAGCTCTGTGACCCGCTTCTGGAGCTTGAGGAACAATGACATGTCCAGAGGCACCTTCTTCTCACTGGGCTCCTAAACTCCAGAAATTATAAGATAGTCAAGATGATTCATAAGATGTAAAACCTGATGAGAAAATGATGAGCAGCCCGATAGAAAAATAGGCAAACTTACAGGAGAAATATAAATGGCCAAAGAGTATATGAATAGCACATCCAACCAGCTAATAAATGGAGAAATGCAAATTAAACAGTGAGGTACCACTTTCCTCCATCATATTGACAAAGACCAACAGTGTCTTACATGATGTTGGTGGAAGTATACGTAGGCCCTTTAGAAGGGAAAGTGAGCTGTATTCATTAAAATTTAAATCTGTATATCCATTAAACTAGCAATCTATGTTTAAGAAATAATTCTACGAAAATACTTACACAAGTACACAAAAATATCAATATAAAATACGTTCACTGTAGTATTTTTGTAATCACAAAACCTGAAAAGACTCCAAATACTGATCAAAAGGAGAGCTACTTAAATAAATTCTGGTATAATCAAACTATGAAATATTTACAGCTGTTAAAAAGAATGAAGTAGATCTACACAAATAGATAAATATGTTCTAGATAAAGGTATTAAGTGAAATATACAAGTTTCAGGATAGTATCTATATTGTGATCTATTTTTTCTTAAAAAAAAAATACACATGACTTTTAAATATACCAAGCCTATGGCATACAAAAATCTAGCAGGCCATCAAGGTTATCTTAGAGAACGGGAGGTACTGTGGGAAAGTTTCATTTTCAGTTGCAAACATTTCTATATTTGAATTGTGTACAATAAGCATGTACTACTTTTGTAATTAGGAAAAATGATTTTTGAAAAGGTGAAATGCTAGTATAAATATATTGAGGTCATACAGAGAGAAAACAAAAAAACCAAAACATATATAGCCCTTAATAAACTAAAAGGTAACCTAGTAGCATTTAAAAGTATGT
Source organism: Cervus canadensis (assembly GCF_019320065.1). Taxonomy (NCBI): domain Eukaryota; kingdom Metazoa; phylum Chordata; class Mammalia; order Artiodactyla; family Cervidae; genus Cervus; species Cervus canadensis. The sequence goes on along the minus strand of NC_057391.1, from coordinate 53,888,458 downwards.
CAACTAGTTCCAAAACAGAGTCACAGCAAGAACTACCAGGATAAATAAAGATACACTAATTCAAGCTAAGCAAAAGGAAGTAATTAACCATCATCATGGAAATTCTGAGAATGTCATAATTGTTTTACCTCATTTACTTTGTGTTTGAATTTCTAATGAGTTAAGAAGAGAAAGAATTGTATCATTAGACTCAATGGAGAGGATAAAGAGTCTCTTTTTGTCAGAGAGAAAAAGAACAGTAACAACAACTTATTTATTTAATTAAATGATCAAAGTATAATTATTAACCTTTCCCTTCTCTAGGGGATCCTCCCTACCCAGGGACTGAACCCAGATCTCCCACATTGCAGGTGGATTCTTTACCAGCTGGGCCACAAGGGAAGCCCTCTTAACTGATCAGCAAATCTTATATTTCCAAATGTCAATTTAAAAAAAAAAACATTTTTTTCTTGATATAAAAGCGAAACAACTTTCCATAGAAAATTTAGGAAATAAGAAAAGTACAAGAATGAGAACTGTAAGTATAACCTCATATCCAGAGAAAACTCACAATTTTTGTCCAGTCTTTTTTCTATAAATTTAAAGAACAGGAAAAATATTTCATCATAATTTTGTACCATCTTAAAAACTTAGCATTTATTATAATTGTGTTCCAAATTTATAATATGATACTTCAAAGCATAATTTTTGATGGCTGTATTAAAATGTATACCATCATTTGCTTCATCATCATGTTACAGATGAACACTGAAGTTATTTTTAATTTTTGTATTGGAATATACTAAAATAAATGTCCTAGTACATAAATATCTAAACATTAATGTTTTAAAGTCTATTAGGCCTGTTTATACTTCCTTCAGTAACCACCACCTTGCCTGGAGCAACAATGACTGTTATCATTTTAAAAAAAGTGGCTCAATTGACATACCAATAGTGGTATTTCATTATTGTTTTAACTTATATTTCTTTGCCACTTAATGAGGTTGAATAATTTTTATATTCATTAGCTATCTTTGATCTTTTGTGAATTCCTAGTAGTGCCAAGGTCAGCATCATTCTAGTTCTTAAAAAAAAAAAAAAAAAAACCTAAGATGAATCAACTAAACCAAGAAGTGGGGTACTTATAGGCTATCAGGTCATTTATCTACAAGCTAGTTAGACCTGGACTTTTTCTTACGGTCCATTTATCATGCTCAGAGTAAGAAAAAGTTTGGGTATATGATCTGTCCTGACTTAGTAGAATAGAGATAACATCTTCCCTGAACATGAAATCACTACAGAATTTCATTCATATAAATACTTATTTCTATACATCCCACAAATACTTATATTTTAGCTTATTTATAATATAAACATTCCATCTTAAGTGTTTAAATGTTTGTTCATCTTATTAATGATGTAATATATGCGCAAAGTTGCTTCAGTCATGCCCCACTCTTTGCGACCCTATGGTCTGTAGCCCACCAGATTCTTCTGTCCATGGGGATTCTCCAGGCAAGAATGATGGAGTGGCTTGCCATTCCTTCCCTCCCAGGGGATCTTTCCGACCCAGGGATTGAACCTGTGTCTCCTGTGGCTCCTGCATTGCAGTTCTTTACCACTGAACCTCTGGGGAAGTCCATTAATGATGTATATGTCCCTGAAAATTTTAATTATTTAATCCTTTTTTCATACTATAACTGAAGCCTTCATCCTTTGGGTGAATATAATATTTCATTCACTGTACTTAAAATGTCATCATTTGGGAATAATTCCTCTCAGCCTTGAATGCTCATTTTTGTTGAAAAGGAATCCTTTTATTAAAATAGGGTGGGATAACTCTTTAGATACCAGCTAATATTACACAAAAAATTAGTTGCTATAGATAAGAACAAAATTTTATGGACAGAAACACTTGACAAGTGCAAAACTGTTTGAGACATAATGATTAGTAACTAAGAGTGCTCCAAATGGTGCCCATTCTTATCCCTAATGACATGTATAATCGAAGAGATATTGTCCTCCCCATAGCACATGAGCAAGGAGGATGACTGGGCCATCTAGCTCAGGAAAGTGTCTAGCGTTTTGTTTTTGCTTTCTTTCCTTTGTAAGGACTTTGTCATCTAGGGCTTTTCCAAGTAAGTGAAGCTTTAAAAACTAATCTAAAAAATAACAGTCTCTTATTAGAGGAAAATCAGGAAAATAACAATTTCTTCACAAAATTACCATGACAAGCCTGGCAGTCATCCTGGAATTATTGCTAACAGTAGCTGAGAAAGTTACAGTGACGTGTTCCCTGGATTTGACAAGTGTGAGGAAGCCTGAGAGCAGAAGCAAAACCGAGATAATCAGTCAATGGTTACTAAGAAAGGGGCATGACACAGCAGGGAAAACAATCGTTCCCAAAAGTGTTACGTGGTCTTTGTAACTCCAGAACACAAAGATGCTGGGAGTGGGAGGGCTGTAAGGTGAATGGAGCTAGCAGCTGAGTTCTCCACAGAGAAACAGCAGTGGAGATGCCACTGTAACTTGTGAGCAGCAAATCACACGTCTGTGATTTGTGACTAGAGACATTAATCCTTTATTTTTACCTCAAATTTTGCTATTAATACATGACTGAGGTCAGAATTCTGTGTTTCAAAACAATTTTAATTAAAAAAATCAATTCATAAGCACGAGTGATCCTATTATTGTCCTGGCCCCTGGATTCTAGAGGAGTTTCTTGGGAATACTACATATAGGAGTTGAAAGTTTTCCTTTAGTTTGTAAGAGGTGATTTGTAAACCTGGCCATTATAGAGGAAGTAGCAGGAAGAAATGCAAACCTGAAGGTCGTAAGTAACTTGAAGAGCAAAGTGACAGCCATAGCCTTAGACTGCCATGTCTCTCCTGCCCAACCTCCCTTTGATGATCAGTCTCTCTTTTTCTGTTATCAGTTGTACAGATTCCCATCTTTCTGATCCTGGCCACACCCAGTCTGTTTATGAGGCTGGGTTTAAAGCCTCTTTATTAGAGCAAAAACCTTTATTTATTGAACACTTACTATGTATCTAACACTGTTGCAAGTGTGTAAAAATTAACTCATTTAATCTTCAAAACATCACTATAAAGTAAGATAATAATAGCAGTGCCACTTTATAGAGGAGGAAACTGAAATGCAGAGAGACTGAGGCTAAGGTTATGGACTTAGTCCTAAGGAGGAGAGTTACTGTAGCCTGCCCCATGATGCAGACAGCACTAACCACAGCCAGCCGCATCTCAGATGCACACACTTGGTCACAAGCAACAAGCATGACTAGTTCAGTCAATACCCTTCCTCGTTACTGAGAGAAGACTTCCTGTGTATGACCTACTGCTGGTGGTCAGGGCATGTGACAGACAGGATCAACACCCCGAGATCTGTTGGTGGTTTCTGAAGCACAATTCATACTTCAATTTTCAAAAAAGATGAAAAATGTACCAAATCCCACTGTTCAGTTCAGTTCAGTCACTTGACATAAAACACATGAGAATGACAAATGAAAAAGGCTATACCTCTCCCCTCAAATCTGTAAGAATTTGGAGAAAACACCTTTATATCCACTAAAGGCTTAGAAGCTATAATTTTGAAATCTTCAAAGTCTAACTCTGGGGTAATCTCCAAAGATGGCCACCAACGATCACCCAACAAAAATAACTTTTCTCCCATTAAGAGATGGAGGCCATTCCCCTCCTTGAATCTGGGCTGGCCTCGTACTTTGCTTTGACCATAAGATGTGGCAGAACTGCTACCATGCCAGTTCTGGGTCTGGCCCTAACAGCCTGACATCATTTGCCCGTGCACTCCTAGAACCCACTCTCTGTGCTATTGAAGAGAGAAGCAGTATGGAGAGACCCAAGGAGGAGACCTTCTCACCCCAGCTGAATGCAGGGGGATACTCCAACCCACACCATAAGGGACAGAAGTACCACCCAGTCAAAACCCAAAACTGTGAGCAATAATACATTGCTGTAGTTTGAAACCACTAAAGTCAGGGATGTTTTGTTGCACAACAGATAACTCGAACAACCTCTGCTGTTGTATACTGGCCATATTGCTGTATCCATGGCCCCAGACTAATGTTATCTGTTTATCTGTAGGTAGAAAGGGAACTGGAGAACTGCAGTGTAGAACCCCTGAGAGGGAGGAGGCAAAATGTGGAGCTCTGAACAGACAAGCCTCAGAATACTGGCTCTGCCACTTACAAGCTGTGACCTTGGACCAGTTACTTGGCCCCCTTGTATGTATGAGTCCAACTATATGACATTCCAACTATGTGACACTTTCTTTAAAATGAACAGAATGAGATGGAGAAACTTTTCATTCCTAAGTAGAACTAAGAAAGGAAAGAATCATTCAATTTTTTTCAGTTGTTCTGCTAGAAGCAGTCTATTTCTGACTTGGCCATTTTCTCAGAATATGAGATAAAAATAGAAAATAATGTGTCTGAATTACCCATTACAGAAACTAATATGATATTTGAAGAAGGTATGAGAATTGGTTTGGGAACAATCTAACTTAAAGTCACTGTACTCTTGGAGTTACAGTAATATGTCATTTTGATTTCAAACCATGTAACACAGAACACTAAGACAGATTCATAAGCTGTTTTCCATGCATTTTTGTAGAAGAGAATTACATTCGTACAAACTATCATCAAACAGGCAGCAATTTTGCTAAACTCTAGGGCATTGGTATTTATACTATAATATTCTAGGATAAAAGCTTACTTTTAAAAAAATGACCTCAGTCTAAAATAAATTCATTACAAGCTATATTTTTTTACACACAGAACATGTTAAGACATAAAAGGGAATTACAAAAAGGAAAATCTGGTCCTCAAAATCACATTAAAAACTGAAATATCGATTGACAAAAATATGTAATAAGTATGTATACACACAGTTAATTAAGCACCTTCAAGTCATTTATAAAGAATATAAAACAAATGTTACATTTATGAACAAATGGGGTCCTCCCTGCAATGGAAATATTCTCTGTTAATAACAGGATGAGCACATCTTACTTTTATTGATAGGTATCTAAAATATACCTCTGTCCTTGATGGAATATCTTCTGTTTCTGCAATTTCAGAGCTAAAGGTATATTCAGACTCATTGCTGCTGTGGGTAGAATCTGTTCTCTTGTGTCCAGGCTTAGGCACATTCTGCAACACAAATAAGCAGCTACAGTTAACACAACATAATTAAATAATTGAACTTGGCATAGTTAAGACAGCATCCACCTTAACTTGATTCTAACCTTCATGACCTAATGCTCTCATGCCCAAACAATCTATTCCATGTTGTCTTAACAAACTCTTATAAGGGGTCCCCTCCTGAGCTCCTCAAAGAAACAGAAAGATGCACCAGGGTGTGACAAGTACAGTCGCAAAACTAAACACTCAAATAAAAATCATCCCTGATTATCAGCAGATCCCCTCTTAAAGTTGTGAGTGGCTAGTCACACTAGGTGAAGCATAGGTATGATGACTTCCATATTATAATCAAACAAAATCTCCCCCAAAACTCCACAGAATATATTCAATGACAGCATAATCATTTTACTGCACCATATTAACAGGTCATGGGAGGGGGGTTTTCACACAGGCAACTACAACTTCTGTCAGTTTTATGCATGGAACTGAAGCTCTGGAGTCAGCAGTGGCAAGGATGAGTGTGCAGAACAGGTAAGGAAACTCCTCTGGGGAGATCCTCGGGTTATTAATTCAGGGAGTCCTAGTGATAGTTTCACGACATGTGGTACCTAATGAACTAGTATTCAGCAAGCCTGTGGGAAATAGAAAAGTTAGGTATTTGCAGTCCCTTCCTTTCTGGAGAAGTGGTTAAAGAACGACTTGAAGGAAGAGGAAAAAAAAAAGGTGGGGTTTGGGCCCCTCGCTCTGAGGGTGCCCCCTGCAGAAGAGGTGAAGAAGTTCAGTGGCCTGGATCTTCTAGGGTTACAAATTCTGAGAGCTTCAAAAAGGCCTCTGAAAGCTTTGTGATCTGTCCAATTTCCTTTACTCCTTCCAAGGTGCAGGAAAAGAGCCAGAAGTCACAAAGAGTTTTTTGCCTCTTTCCTTCCAACATCCAGGCTTAGACAAAGCAGACCCATCTGTGCGACCACAGGGAAACAAGCCCTCAGGAGTAGTTGGTGTCTCAAGCCAGACCACTTTGTATGTTCTGTGTTTATTAGTGATTTTGGCCTGCAGTTGTGTGTGTGTGTGTGTGTGTGTGTGTGATTTCTGTGTCTGATTTTGGTATCAGTGTGATGCCTCACAGAAGGAGTTTGGAAGCTTTCCAGAATAGATCGAGAAGCATAGGCCTGCAATTTTCTTTGTGTGTGTGTGTGATTTCTTTGTCTGATTTTGGTATCAGTGTGATGTCTCACAGAATGAGTTTGGAAGCTTTCTGGAACAGATTGAGAAGCATAGGTGTTAACTTTTCTTAAAATGTTTGACAGAATTCACCTGTGAAGCGATCTGGCCCTGGACTTTTGTTGGAAGTGTTTGGACTGCTAATTCAATTCCATTACTGATATTTTACCTGTTTATTTTCTGTTTCTTCCTGATTCAGTATTGGGAGATTGTATGTTTCTAGGAATTTGTCTATTTTTTCTAGATTGCTCATTTTATTGGCATGTAATTTTCTAGGAGCCTCTTATGATCCTGTGTATTTCTGTGGTATAACTACTCTTTCACTTCTGATTTTATTAATCTGGGCTGTCTCTTTTTGTCTTGATGAGTATGGCTAACAGTTTATCAATTTTGTTTATCTTCTCACAGGACCAGCTCTTTAGTTTCGTGTATCTTTTTAACTGATTCTTAGTCTCTATTTCATTTCCACTCTAATCGTCTCCTACTAATGTTGAATTTTGTTTGTTCTTCTTTTTTGACAATACTTCCTTTAGGTATAAGGCTAGATTGCTTATTTATTTGCCATTAAAATTCCCTTCTTGAACTGTTTTTGCTGCCTTCCACAGATGTTAAACATTGTGTTTCCACTTTCATTTATCTTCAGGTATTTTCAAAATTTCCTCTTTGGTTTCTTCAGTGACCCGCTGGTTGTTTAATAGTGTATGCTTAGCTCCATGTATTTGTTTTTTCAGGTTTTTTTCTTGTAGTTGGTTTCTAGTCTCATAGCACTGTGGTGGAAAAAGATGACTGATATGATTTCAATCTTCTGGATGATCTGTCCTTTGATGTAAGTGGGATGTTAAAGTCCCTTACTATTATTGCGTTACTGTCAATCTCTCCCTTTATGTTTGTTAATATTTTCTGTATGTATTCAGATGTGCCTATGATGGGTGAACATATATTTACCACTATTATATCTTCTTGTTGGACTGATCCTTTTGTTATTATGTAATGTCCTTTTTTGTCTCTTGTTACAGTCTTTGTCTTAAAGTCTATTTTGTTTGACTCTTGCCATCTCAGCTGTTTTTTCATTTTCATGGAATATCTTTTTTCCATTCTCTCCTTTAGTCTGTGTGTGTCTTTATAACTGAAGTGACTCTCTCACAGGTGTGTGTATGTGTGTGTGTGTATCTTTATGTCTTGTTTCCATTATCCATTCTGCCACTCTATGTCTTTTGATTAGAGCACTTAGTCCAATACACAGAAAGTAATTATTGATAGGTATGTACGTATTGCCATTTTGTTAGTTGTTTTCTGATTGGTGTAGTTCCTTTTTGTTCCTTTCTTTCTTTGCTTTCTTCCCTTGTGATTTGATGACTATCTTTATTATTATATTTGGATTATTCTCTTTTTATGTATGTGTATATCTATAATATGTTTGTGGTTATGACAAGGATCATATAAGCAACAATAAAGGAGGTTCAATCATATACATATACATACATTCACACACATATATAATTATTTAAATATGATGATCTCAAGTTCAAAACATTATAACAACCATGCATTCTTAGTTCCTCTTCCACTATTAGTGTTTTTGTCATCATATTTTACATCTTTTTGTTCTGTGTATCCTTTAATCTTCTACCCATTTTGTTGAGGTTCCTTTTTATATCTTTAGTTGCACGAAATAATTTCTGCTAGTCTTCAGTTCAGTTCAGTCACTCAGTAGTGTCCGACTCTTTGCAACCCCATGGACTGCAGCACACCAGGCTTTCCTGTCCATCACCAACTCCCAGAACTTGCTCAAACTCATGTCCATTGAATTGGTGATACCACCCAACCATCTCATCCTCTTGTCATCTCCTCTCCTTCTACCTTCAATCTTTTCCAGCATCAGGGTCTTTTCTAATGAGTCAGTTCTTCACATCAGGTAGCCAAAGTACTAGAGCTTCAGCGTCAGTTCTTCCAATGAATATTCAGGATTGATTTCCTTTAGAATTGACTGGTTTAATCTCCTTGCAGTCCAAGGGACTCTCAAGAGTCTTCTCCAACACCAGAGCTCAAAAGCATCAATTCTTCGGTGCTCAGCTTTCTTTATGGTCCAACTCTCATATCCACACATGACTACTGGAAAAACCATAGCTTTGACTAGATGGACCTTTGTGGACAAAGTAATGCTTCTGCTTTTTAATATGCTGTCTAGGTTGGCCATAACTTTTCTTCCAAGGAGCAAGCATTTTTTAATTTCATGGCTGCAGTCATCATCTGCAGTGATTTGGGGGCCCAATGAAGTAAAGTCTGTCACTGCTTCCATTGTTTCCCCATCTATTTGCCAAGAAGTGATGGGACCAGATGTCACGATCTCAGTTTTTTTAATTTGATTTTTAAGCCAGCTTTTTCACTGTCCTCTTTCACTTTCATCAAGAGGCTCTTTAGTTCTTTGTTTTCTGACACAAAGGTGGTGTCATCTGCATGTCTGAGGTTATTGATATTTCTCCCGGCAATCTTGATTCCAGCTTGTGCTTCACCCAGTCCAGCATTTCGCATGATGTACTCTGCATAGAAGTTAAATAAGCGGGGTGACAATATACAGCCTTGAGATACTCCTTTCCCAATTTAATACCAGTCTGTTGTTTCATGTCCAGTTCTAACTGTTGCTTCTTGACTGGCATAAAGATTTCTCAGGACACAGGTCAGGTGATACGATATTCCCATCTCTTGAAGAATTTTCCACAGTTGGTTGTGACCCACATAGTCAAAGTTTTTAGTGTAGTCAATGAAGCAGAAGTAGATGCTTTTCTGGAATTCTCTTGCTTTTTCTATGATCCAACAGATGTTGGCAACTTGATCTCTGGTTCCTCTGCCTTTTCTAAATCCAGCTTGAATATCTGGAAGTTCTCGGTTTAGGTGCTGTTGAAGCCTAGCTTGGAGAATTTTGAGCATTACTTTGCTAGCGTGTTAGATGAGTGCAATTGTGCAGTAGTTTGAACATTCTTTGGCATTTGCCTTTCTTTGGGACTGGACAGAAAACTGACCTTTTCCAGTCCTATGGCCACTGTTGAGTTTTCCAAATTTGCTGGCATATTGAATGCAGCAGTTTACAGCACTTTAACACTGCTAGTCTTCAGGTCATTCTTATACACAATTGCTCTGTAAATAGTTATAATTTTGGTATGCCTGTGGGAAGAGCTGAGCACAGGGTCCTCTTCTTCTGCCATCTTGACCACACCCATCCAAATTATCTTCCATTTTATAGCAAATATTTCAGGGCATTTCTGGCCATTTGTGCCATTAGGTTACATTTAAGGCTGATAGTTGCAGGAACAAGATTGTCAGGGAACTCTGTTTCCTAATTTCAGAATAAGTAGACCAGGGATGGTGTGCAGCACTATCAAAAGTACAAAAAGTACTAGGCCAGATGCAGAAGAGTTCATGAAATAAGTAAGACAATTTATTACAAATAGCAGATGAATTTTCTTTGTTTAGGAATATGTCTTTGAAATTACAAAAACTACTAAGAAAATACTTGACCTCATAAATATTTGCTTTATAAGCAAATTTTACATTAAGTCATTCAGTACATAAACAAAGTCTAGTCTTCAAAGTGTTTGAGTTTATAGAACTATTTATGAATACAGTGATGTGATTCCTGGGATTTGCTTTAAGACAATCCAATCCATTGGATGCAGTGTGATGTAGGTTAGAATGGGAGATAGAAATGGAATGACTATTTTGGAATTGGGTGATGAGTACATGGAGTACATGGGGGTTTATCCTACTATTCTATCTTGTTTTGCACATGTTTAAATTTTTTATAAAAATGGGCAAAAGTATTTGACTCACCACCATCAAAGTCATCTCTTCCTTGAGGTCATCATAGCGTTCTTCCAAGCGACTAAATTCATTCAAAAGGTTCTGATATCTCAGCCTTTCATCATTAAGATCGAGTTCCAGTTGTTTTGTTTCTTCTACTAATTTCTTCTCCATAGTCTCTGAAAGAAGAGAGAGAGAAAAACATACCAAAGACGGCTTCACAAAATGCAAGAATAAAAACATGCCCACTGGCTTACAGTCATGGGAGGGGTTCTACTTTTAGCAGCACTATGATCTATGAAGAGTATCTTAGTGGAGGCAGGGAAAGAGAAAATATCATGACCAAAAAAGAAAATAATTTATTAATAACAACAATCATCTGTTGTGTTCTTCCATGAACAGAACTAGTTTATTCATTGGTTACAGCACATCCTTGATAACTTCCACTAGTCAGCGTATAGTAACTAGAAGTATATATTTTTTTACTCCAATAGTATTCTGTTTCAGGCTACTCATAAAATTCTTTTGTCCAAAAAGTTAGAGACATTCCTCAGGCCCCTAGGGGAACAGCGACTTCTCAGAGGACCTAGCTGTCCGGCTCTCCAAAGTCTCTCCACTCATCTCTCAGTCCCTGGCTTCTGTCTTATGATTTCCCAATACTGCGAATGCCCTTGTCCTGCTACTCCTTCCATTCTATTCAGGTAAACTGCCACACCTGGTCCTCTGTAGTCACCACTCCTATGTGCTGCTGAGGACTTGACTTTTCCATTTACTCACCTCACTCTACCCTCTCTATTGCTAGTGCCTGGCATGTAGATAGGACATCATTTGGAGACCGGAGACTAGCCCCTGACTGCAGATCAAAGTATCAATAAAAAAGCCTTAAATCTCAGCCATGTGCTTTCTCTCAATGAGCTCAGTCAGCCACGTTTATAAATATTGAGCTTCCTACCTCATATTTGGTGGCTATATCTTAATCTGTCCTGCCTGCTTCTGTAGCTTACCATTTCTTTATCTGTCAGCTCCATGAGGGCAAGGACTTCCAAGTGTCCTGTCATGACTGCCTCCACTGTGTTCCCCTGTCCTAGGGCTTTAATAATTTGCAAATAAATAAATGAAAGAATTTTTTCTTTCTATAACATTCTATAAATTGCCTTTTATTCTCACAAGTTTGTGGGAAGCTGCCCAAGGCTACCAAGTTTCCTCTAGGCAAATCCACTGCTATTTGCTTTGTTCTCTTTAGTATCAAATAACATTTCCTATTTTCCTAGAAAAATTCTCATCATTCTGGATTTTTCCACTATATTCTGCATCCTGGCAACCTTCTTTCCATGTCATCAATGACTGTTTTCTCCTTCCGTTTTAACTTTCTTTTATGACTCTCTTTCTTCACCTTATCCCTTTTTTATGATTATCCTATAAATTCTAGACTTTCTTCTCTTTTCTATACAGTATTCCCTTTAATTGGGAAGAAGGGTATGGTGTGGGGAAAACCCCTGAGGGGTCTCTCTTTAATCTCAATTTGCTTTCAGATCACCTCTATCTGGAGACCCCAGCTAACATCCAAATTTTAATTGATTTGTCTCATAAACAGAGACTAGTTTTCCTCAATTTCCTCATTACTAATAACACATTATTGTTTTGATAACTCATTGCAACACTTTAGAAAATTTTTGCTCCTCTTTTGAATACCATATCAAAAATGATAATAATCTGTTAATTCTTTTCATATATTTTCACTCTAACCTACCTCTTCCTTTTTATTTCTACCACCAATTGCCGTAGTTTAGATACACATCTTCTTATCTCATGTTTATGGATATGTGAATTTCTTGTAAATTATCACCATTTTAATTTATCTTACCAACAGCAAATAAATGTCTACCTCTAGTCAGTGTCTTTTTTTTTTTTTTAAGATGGCAAAGAGTGGGTGATCTTAAGAAATTAGTATTCATTCATTTAGCAAAATCAATAATATACACAGATACCTATACTCCTATAATGTACATATTAGCTCAACAATTTGTCCTAAATCAAGAGGACTCCTATAAGCTATAAATCATACATACAATTATTTTTTTAAGTTATATACGATATTGACTAAGCATGAATTCATATTTGTACATAGGGAGATTAGATTTACAAATTCACCAACTAATTCAACCAAATATTTAGAGTGCCTGCCTCTGGAACTCTGAAAACTTATTGATGCCAGCCTAAATAAGCAAAGTGTAACTTATAAACCCTTGATCTCAGGTTGTTTGGAGTGCAGTTGGCTGGGCCCACATGAGCCTTACCTGTCATCTCCTTAGCCTGTTCCACGATACGGTGATTGAGGGTCTCTTTTTCCTGCTTCAGCAAAGTATTTTCTTCCTTCAGATTTGACACCAGCTATAAAATGAAACAATAAACTGATACGGCTGCAACAGACAGAGGAAACTGAATAGAAAGACCACACAGTAGTTACTCCTTACTTCCATGTCTCACTGTCTCTCTTCTTTGCTGAGTTATATTCAGTCATCCTTGAAACTTGGTTCAAGCATTACCCCCCAGAAAGCTTTCCCAGAAACTCCTTCCAATTATATATCTCTCCATTGGACTGCTACAGAACCCTGTATATGCCTCTTTATAGTCCTTATAAATGATTTATTTTTACTTCCCTGATTGACTAGAAATTACTGGAGGACAAAGATGATTTGCTGTTGTTTTACTTTGTACCTTGAGCATTTACCAATTGCCTGACACCTAGTAAGCATTTGCTCTTAAAGTAATGATAATGCCTTTTCACCCCAACAGCCTAACACAATGCTTATGTGTACCCAAGATTCAACAGAGAGATTACAGAGGACAAGAAAAGTATGAAATTCACTGAAGACCTTCCAAAGCTCCCTGCTCTCTGTCTTGAGAATTTTACTTTTATCTCCTTTTAAGAGTTTTGCAAGGTTGTAAACTTTTATTCCACATTTAAGCATTGGCTTTACAACTATGTGACTACAACTAATGTCATAGAACTTTACACTCAAAACAATTAAAATGGTAAATTTAAAGTTACATATAAGCATATTTTACCACAGTAAAAAAAATGTTAACCTTTTAACTTTCTGGTTCCTGGTTGGATAAGGATTCTCAGGAAGCAAAAATCAAAACCAAAGGTAACTTTGCAAAGTTGATAATTTATATAGTTTAGCTTTGTAACAGAATGTGTGCTGAAGTGAAACCTGAATAAGTGAAACGTGAATTCCTTTCTCTAAGTGTAAGTTCACAGAACTCTTAAAGGAACAGCTTTAGTAATAAAGAGAACGTATGAAGAGTTCAGCGATAGAAATGATGGGCTGTGACAAAGGATCCCTGAAGAACAGAGAACTGAAGTTACAGCACTGAGCCACGGCAGACATCAGGCCAGGAGGTGCTCTTTCTGATCGTCCAGTCTCTTCCTTCTGCCCTGAGAAGGTGTGCTCTCAGTACAAAGGCTGGGTTCTTTGGGTGCTCTGGAGAGAAGCCACTCTTTGTCAGGGGTATGCAACCAATTACCTGTGGTGCTTTTTCAAAATAAATGTGTCTGACCTACACTCCCAGAGCCTGGGCAGGTATCTTTTTAAAAACTCTCCAGCCAATTCTGATACACATTCCTGGTTAAGAAGCACAGTTCTCTGGACCTTCTAGGCTCCTTGATCAGGCTGACTGGCAGTGCAGCTTTCCTCAAGGCCAGCTCTCGCAGGGAAATGCTTTCATTCCTCATTACCACACTCCATCTAAAAGAATTAACGGTAGTGCCTATAGACATCCCTGCGAAAGCCACAGATAATAAAACAAGAAGAAAGGAGAAATCTGAATATGTTTGGGTATACTATTCTATCTAACTAGAAAGGTATGCATTTGACTGTGAAAAGAAGAGAATACCCCTACCAAGTTAATACTCTATAGTTTCTAAGGAATTTTGGAAGCTTTTAGGGACTCAGGAAATGGGGAAAAAAAGAGATTGAGAAAGAGAGAAAATGAGAAAGACAGATCCTAAACCTCAAGAGTATCTCATTGGATATATATTCAATAGAACAAGCCTGCCATGTCAAAGTAACATATGTTAATGGTGGTTTAGTCGCTAAGTTGTGTCCAACTCTTGCAGCCTCAGGAGCTGTAGCCTGCTAAGTTCCTCTCTCCGTGATTTTCCAGGCAAGAATACTGAAGAATAGTACTGAATCCTTCTCCAGGGGATGTTCCCGACCCAGGGATTGAACCCGGGTCTCCTGCACTGCAGGCAGATTCTTTATGGACTAGGCTACCAGTGAAACTGTTTCCAGACACAGAGTCAAGATCTGTTGAAGATATAGATGGGTTTATTTTAATCAGGATCCTGAATATCATGGAAGGACTGCCATCTTATTAGTGACACTCTCTTACCTGAACTGTCTAAGCTCCTTCAGAGGTTCTTACTGCATAAGCTGCTGTTAAAGTTCAGAAGTAGTTACAGCCAACAGAGGCAACTCTGTTTTCATTTAAAGATGGTAATACTAGTAGGATCTCTAAAAATCCATTACTTTTTCCCAGTAAGCCTTATGTTGAGGTATTTTTTCTTATGTTGAAACAATACTCCTCATTATTTCTTGAGAGCCTTCATGTTTTCTATGTTTAATAAAGTTTTGATATAAGTTAACACAAATTTGTAGTGTGGAAACATTTGTCAATCTGTAAGCAGTTTTGTTGTTATTTTTTGTATAGCAGTTCTTGACTATGGCCAGTGTGCAGACATTTGGATTTCTGGTGGTCTTCTCAAAACAACCTTAATGTAGATTTCCATAAAAATTCCTACTAGCTACTGACAGATTATTGTTTAATTTATTTCTTAATCACCTTAAACTGGCTGACTCCACACAGATCTATACCTTCAACAAAAAGAGTGTATAGTAGGTACTTGGCCATCAATTTTCTTCTTATAACACTGCTTTCCTTCTATTCTCAGTACAGTAAGACGTTCTACTAAAAGACCTATAGCTACTCATCCAGCATATGAAAGAACTCCTTGGGGAAAAACACTAATAATGAACAGTCAGCTGACTGAAAGGTGTGTTTTACCTTCAACTGAGACCTACATTGAGCTACAATGGCCAACCAAGTCAATACGGCAGCACATCTCCTTTGTGAAAGGAGTAGATGAGGAGATGAACATTAGCTCCCACCTGCTCAGTTTCTTGTTTGTATCTATCAGCACGTTCCTCAATGGATTTTTTCTCAGACTGAGTTTGTTCCAGGTCTTTCCGTAGCTTGGCAATTTCTTCCTGCAGACTGAGGACCCGTCCAGTAGCAATCTTAGCCTCTTCTTCACTTAGCTGAAGACGTTCTAAATCACTTCGTAGTTTCTCAGTCTCTGAGTTGTATATTCCTTCCAGATTGGTCAGTTTCTCCATGAGGCATTTGTAGTCTTTGTTCTGTAAACACACACATGAGTGACAGTAAGTAAATATACATACCATGAAACGTACTCAGTGAGAAAACCATGCCTATTCATCATATTCATGCTATATCACTGCAGCACTGATATAGCCTCTAACCAAAATACTAGTGACAACATTTAAAGTAACACAATCAGTACCCTCTTAGTGATACAAAAAGAGAACAGACACAATTATTTATGTTTTACGTGAGATGAGCAACATAGATGTGATTCTCTCATAGTCACAAGGAGACTTACCATACTAAATTCTCTTCCCTGATTCTCAATCCAGGAATAGGAAAATCTAGATTTGTTTTTAAAAACAAATCAGTGTGCTACTAAAAGCCATGTGCTGGCTAGTGACATATAGGAATGATAAAACGGCCTCAAAATCATGTCTTACAAATCTCTTTGTTTAACATCTGGAAACACCTCCCATTCAGAAAACCTTTCTGATGAATTTTATTTCATTCTGTTTTCTGTTTTTCTTTGTCATCATTAGTATTTATATGTCACTAACTACCTATATAATTTGCAGGTGCTAAAATATTACTTGGTAATAACTATCTGTAAGAAATCAAACTGTTATCTCTGCAAACAGACTGCAGATTCCTCAGAAGCATGGACATCTTCCTGCTTCTTTGGCCATCTCAGTGCTAAACAACTCATCTACAAAAGGAACAATACACTACATATAACTGAATGATAATGATGAAAGAGCTGTGTAAAATATAAAGTACAATATGACTCTCAGTCCTAACCTTTTGGACTGCTAGTAAACCTGTCTGTGTTCTCAAAAACAATTTCCTGCCTTGGTTCTCGCAGTTATAATCTTACCTATGAGCTTGTCATGATTTCCATGCTCATTCATGTCACTACTGTCTTACTTTTTTTGCTGAGACTGAAAGGTAAAGTCAAGAGGAGACAATGCTGAAGATAATCCCAGTGTATTTCATTGGGCATGCTGCACTTTTAGGGCTGCTGTTCAAAACACACCTGCTCATCAACTTTGCGCTGCAGCTGCATGATCTTGTTCTCCATGCCGATGTGGAGCTTCTTATAGCGCTCCACGGAGCGGGCCTCGATCTTAAGTTTCTTCAGCTCACGCTTGGCCATCATCCGTCGGAAGCAGCACTGAAGGTAGATGATGGCGTGAATGCTCCTCCTGTAGGAGGTGCGAGCCAGCCAGCCACGGACCCACTTCTGAATGATGACTGCTTTGTGCTCACGGAGCATCTGGAGAGAAGGGTAGGTGCAAGTAATGTCAGACCCTGGATTACACTCAGTGTTCAACTCTATCACCCTATGGGTGCAGGCTGAGAACCACACATTAACTAAAGGGAAAGACATTAGAAAAGCTGAAGTAACAATGTATTACATGAGTGTACTTATCACAAATAAATGGAAGCACAAATTATTTTAAAAGATGATTGAAATGTAATCTTTAAAAGGCAATTGGAGAAACATATATAAAACATGTATTATATCTACATGACATATGTGGAATTACATGTCTATGTATGATGATAAACAGAGTATACACATAAGAGCCATCAAAATTAAAGACACCAGATTACTAAATAGAAAACTAATCTAAAAAGAAAGAAAAATGCATTAGGTTTCTTATGACTACATGATTTCTAAAAGCAACCAGTTATCCTTCAGAAAATAAACAGAACTTGATACCCTGTGAATTACGTGCTAGTAAAATAGATTTATCCACTACCCTTACTGCTGGCTTCATGTCACTGTGCATTAGGTCTCTGCTTGAGGACATAGGGTATGTTTGGTAAGCAGGCTATAGAAGCCAACACTTGGGGGTACTGCAAAGTTTATTATTTATTGATTTTTTTTCCCCCCAGAAACAAAAAAATGATTCTCTCATTTGCCATTTTTGAGGAATACCACTCTAGTGAGGATTTCCCATTGCTTTACAAATGTAGCACAAATCCACTCATGGGGTTCAAAGGTAATAGGGACAGAACTTTAAAAGGAAAGCTAAAAGAAAGATAAAGTAAACAAATCTTAATTTTATATTGTGTTTTCTTAAAAAAAGATATTCCCCTAAACTTATAAACACTCATTCATCCTTAAGAGATAAATCTCTTGTCACTAATGACCATCAAGCAGAGATTGTGCAAACAATTTCCAGGAATGATAGGGAAATTCTTAAATTTTAGGAAGGGTTGAACTAGCAAGACTTTGAGGTCCTTTCAAAACTATGATTTTATAAAATGGCAAATAGATGGGGAAACAGTGGCTGACTTTATTTTTTGGGACTCCAAAATCACTGCAGATGGTGATTGCACCCATGAAATTAAAAGATGCTTACTCCTTGGAAGGAAAGTTATGACCAACCTAGACAGCATATTAAAAAGCAGACATTAATTTGTCAACCAAGGCCCGTCTAGTCAAGGCTATGGTTTTTCCAGTGGTCATGTATGAATGTGAGAGTTGGACTATAAAGAAAGCTGAGTGCTGAAGAATTGATGGCTTTTGAACTGTGGTGTTAGAGAAAACTCGTGAGAGTCCCTTGGACTGCAAGGAGATCCAACCAGTCCATCCTAAAGGAGATCAGTCCTGGGTGTTCATTGGAAGGACTGATGTTGAAGCTGAAACTCCAATACTTTGGCCACCTGACGCAGACAGCTGACTCATTTGAAAAGACCCTAATGCTGGGAAAGATTGAGGGCAAGAGAAGGGGACGACAGAGGATGAGATCGTTGGATGGCATCACCGACTCAATAGACATGGGTTTGGGTGGACTCCGGGAATTGGTGATGGACAAGGAGGCCTGGCGTGCTGTGATTCATTGGGTCGCAAAGAGTCGGACATGACTGAGTGACTGAACTGAACTGAACTTGTGTGATATGAATGTTACAATGTATTCGCTTAAGTACTCACTAGTGATTATGATAAAGGGATACAATATACCTTTTATGAAACTTTTTTTAAATTGAAAAA